>NW_022196910.1:14179238-14180308 GCF_008632895.1 Mastomys coucha | reverse complement strand
TTGTACTGCAGAAGGATCCGTGTGTGCCGCGTCTTTCCTGCCGGCAGGAGATAGCGCGGGACACACTGTTAGTCAAAAAGTCTCACTGCTCACCTGCTTGAGATAAAAATAACACATGTAAAGGTGGAAGGAGAGGACTGACTCCATAGAGTTGCCTCTGTCCTCTATAGGCAGGCAAGTTCAGTGGTTAGAGGCACTTAATGTTCTTGCAGCACCCACAGGGCAGGTCCAGGAACTCTAGGTCCAGGTGATCCAGTGTCCTCTTCTGGCCCCCACCGGCACTGCATTTACATGCTACACTACATATACATATAGGCAAAACACTCATATATGCAATCTAAAGATAAATCTTCCAAGCATGGTGGTGCACACCTTTGGTCCCAGTACTCAGGAGGCAGAAGCAGGCCAGCCTGGTCTACAGAGTTAGTTCTAGGACAGCCAGGGCTATAAATAAGGTTGAAGAGATGGCTCAGTGGTTAAGAGTACTGACTGCTCTTCCAGAGGTCCTGAGTTCAATTCCCAGCAACCACATGGTGGCTCACAACCATCTGCAATGAGTCTGATTCCCGATTCTGGCATGCAGGTACATGCAGACAAAACATCTATATATATAAAATAAAAAGATTTTAAAAAACATATGGAGTAATAATCAGAGACTTGAATCCAGCAGAAAATCCAAAGTCTGGGCTGGTGAGATGGCTCAGTGGGTAAGAGCACTGACTGCTCTTCCAAAGGTTCTGAGTTCGGATCCCAGCAACCACATGGTGGCTCACAACCACCCGTAACGAGATCTTACGCCCTCTTCTGGTGCATCTGAAGACAGCTACAGTAAATTACACCGGAGGGAGAAGGGCCCTAGTTCAATTCCCAGCAGCCACACACATGATGGCTCACAGTCATCTGTACAGCTACAGTGTACTCATACACATAAAATAAATAAAATAAAATAAATCTTAAAAAAAAAGAAAATCCAAAGTCTAAGGCTATGGAAGTGAATCTTTTTAAACAATTTATTATTATTATTATTATTATTATTATTATTATTATTATTATTATTATTATTATTTTGT
>NW_022196910.1:14167515-14179062 GCF_008632895.1 Mastomys coucha | reverse complement strand
TTTTTTTTTGGTTTTTGGAGACAGGGTTTCTCTGTATAGCCCAGGCTGTCCTGGAATTCACTCTGTAGACCAAGCTGGTCTCAAACTCAGAAACCCACCTTCCTCTGCCTCTCAAGTGCTAGGATTAAAGGTGTGCGCCACCACTGCCCAGCATACATTTTATTATTTTTAAGTATGTACATGTGTATATTTGGAGTGCCAATGCCTATTGAGGTTAGAGGCTTTAGTGAGCCACATGACGTGGGTGCTGGGAGCCTCACATATCTTTTGTGTGGTGGCTTGAATGAGTTGCTCCCCATATTCTTGGGCATGAACACTTGGTCCCCAGTTAATGGCGCTGTTTGGTTGGTTTAGGAGCTATGGCCTTGTTGGGGAAAGTATGTTACTGGAGTCAGGCTTTCAAGTCCAAAGCCTATGGCATCCCCAGTGTGGTCTTTCTCCTTTCTGCTTGTGGCTCAAGATATGAGCTCTCCACTTGTGTTCCTGCCGTCATACCCGCCACTTGCCATTGTGAACTCTAAAACCCTCTGAACCATAGGCCCAAATAAACTCTTTCTTCGACAAGTTGCCTTGGCCATGGTGTTTTATCACAGCAACAGAACGATAACTGATACACTCTGCAAGCAGCAAGTGATACACCACTGAGCCATCCCGACAGCCCCCGGGGTAGTTAATTGTCAGCTTGATAGGATTTAGAAATCATCCAGGAGGCACACCTCTGTGTCTGTGAGGGTGTTTCCCGAGAGGTTTAACTGAGGTAGAAACACCCTGGGAGTGGCAGGGTCTCATGGGCCAGGGTTCCAGACCACAGGAAAAGGAGAGAGAAGGCAGAGCATCGTCGATTCATCGCGCTAGGGGATCAAGAAGGCGGGGCATCGATTCATTGCTCTGGGCTGCCTTACAACCCATTCCCATCCCTGCCTTCTCTTCCAGGTCGTGTGCCCCATTAGCCAAAATAACCCATTCGTCCTTGATTTCTTTTTGTTGGATGTTTTGTCTTAATGGCTCAAAAAGTGACACCGGGCCCAGTCTATGAGGAGACTGTCTGTGTTCCTGAACGACTGAAGATGGTCCACGAGCCACATCCTCTCCTTCACACACTCCCTGCACACTGTCAAGTTCTCTCATTTCCCCCACCTTCAGTATGCACACGTTCAGTCTCTTCTACTGTCCCCATATCTTTAGCTCCTACCTCCTGAACCCTAACAAGAGCATGGTGGGACATCCCAATCTTGGGTTTCCTCTCTTCTCCCTTACCTTTCTCTCCTGAGGAACTACCATGTTTTAAACATTTACAGTTTCAAACACTATTTATATGACAACTTCACTCCAATCTCTGCCCCTACCCTAGTTCGAGCTTCCCATATGGTCTCCATACTCCTAAATCCCATTGGACACTTGGCATTGCTGCCCAAAGGCATTCACATGTTCCAGTCTGAGCAATCTCCCATAGTCTTTCCCAAACTAGTTATCAACAGCCTCATTTCTCTAATTGTCCCAACAAAAGAGCAGACTGGATGTTATCTCCTCTCTCTCTCTCTCTCTCTCTCTCTCTCTCTCTCTCTCTCTCTCTCTCTCTCTCCACAAACACTGACATGTGTCTTCTTTGTTCTACTTTTCGAATACACCCAGAATTATCACCACCTCCAGGGCCTCCGCCTTGCCGATCTTGACACCATCTTTTGACTGTATTACACTGCCTTATTATCTCCCTTCAGCAAGTTTTCAGCCAAGCCGCTGTGGTGAGCCTGGGAAGTTGTGACTCAGACTATTGTTCTGGGTGCTCTGCTCAGCTCAAAACCATTCCTGCCATTTCAGGCTTCTCTAAGAGCCAGAATGCCGACAGTGCTTCCCAGGATATCTCACAGGAGCACCCTGGGTTTCCTGTCAGACAAACTTCAGCCTTAAAGTCCCTCCACCACCCCGAATCTGGCACTAAGCCTCCTGGTTCTTCATCTCCTCAGTAGCTATCTCGACTGGCTACTACATAACTATATGGTTTGAATATGCTTGGCCCAGAAAGTAGTACTATTAGGAGGTGTGGCCTTGTTGGAGGCAGTGTGTCACTGTGGGGATAGACTTTGAGACCCTCCCCCTAGCTGCTAGAAACCAGTTTTCTGTTTGCTTTCAGAACAAGATGTAGAATTCTCAGAACCTCCAGCACCGTGTTTACCTGGACGCTGCCATGCTCCTGCCACAATGATGATGGACTGAACCTCAGAATCAGTGATCCAGCCCCAATTAAATGTTGTCCTTTATAAGAGTTGCCTTGGTCATGGTGTCTCTTCCCAGCAATGAAAACCCTAACTAAGACAACTGGTTATTATTCCTGCTCCCAGTCTGTTCTCCAAAATGATACATCAGAAGCCTCACAAAAGGTGGGACATAGCTAGGCAGTGCTGGCGCACGCCTTTAATCCCAGCACTTGGGAGGCAGAGGCAGGCAGATTTCTGAGTTCAAGGCCAGCCTGGTCTACAGAGTTCCAGGACAGCCAGGACTACACAGAGAAACCCTGTCTCGAAAACAAAACAAAACAAAACAAAACAAAAAAATTGGGATATTTGTCTCTTTGTTCATAGTCATGTGTTCAGGACTTAGCAAAATAATCTCTCAAGAGTACCGATAGGCCAGGGTGACTGCACAGCCTTGTATCAGGACAACCACCAATGCTGTGTGTTCATCATTAAATCAGCACCCCAGGCCTTGCAGAGACCTCTTCGCACCCTGACATCTTCTAGTTCCTGTGCCTACACTGGCCCTGATGGGTCACACCTCCTAACCAGTCCTTAGGTCTCCCTTCCCATCCTATTTCACCTTACCCCCTTACTGACTCTGCAGTTACCTCCCACCCAGCCTTCCTGTCTCCACCCCTGCTTTCCCCAATCAGTCGTTGTCACAACTGCCACATGGACTGTTTCATTATTTGATATAAAGTCAACAAGAAACATACATGAAGCTTCAGCAGCCCAAGTTTTTTTTTTCTCTTTTTCACTTCACTTGAAACAGTTCAAGTTTAGAAAAGTTAAAAGAGTAAAATACCCATGGGCTCCTCACCAGCTTGCTAGCACATTGTCATGTTTGCTCAACTGTGGTGCACACACACATACATTGAAAATGCACACATTGTGCAACATCACCCTTAAATATCTCAGCGTGCCTCTTTTAGATTTTGTTTTGTTTTTGTGAGGCCAGGTTTCTCTATATAAAAGCCCTTACTGTCCTGGAACTTGCCTCTGACTCCCGAGTGCTGGGATTAAAGGTGTGTACCATCATGCCCAGCTCAGCATGCCTCTTTTAAAAAAATGAGGGTAGGATAAGGGCTGGGGAAATGGTTCAGTGCTTAAGAGTGCTGGCCACACAAGCATGGGATCTGAGTTCAAATCCCTAGCACCTATGTAAAAATCCAGGCACAACCATATGTGTCTATAACTCCAGTGTTCTGGAGGAGCAGAGATGGGAAGGTCGCTGGAGCGATGGATGAAGCGATTGCTTAGGGGAGAAGGAAAAGAAAACAGTACAGGACACCTGGCATTGTCCTTTAGCTTCTACAGTCATAAACCTGGGCCCACACACCTGTGCACACACGTTCACACACACACATATAGAAAAAACACAGACAAAACAGAGACATCCTCCTACATAACCAAAATGGCATGATCACACCTAAGAAAAATAACATTAATGATATCGCCCAATAAGCAACCCATACTCAACCCCCTTCATGCCAGTCTGGTGTCTTATAGCTTGGGTTTCTATCTTTAGTTGATTTTACTCTTATCTTTTCCTTTAAGATTTATCTATTCATTTTACGTATATGTGCTCTATCTGCACATACACCTGTAGGGCAGAAGAGGGCATCGGATCCCATTACAGATGGTCTGTGAGTGAGCCACCATGTGGTTGCTGGGAATTAAACTCAGGACCTCCAGAAGGGCAGTCTGTGCTCTTAACCACTGAGCCATCTCTCTAACTGTGATCTTGAATGTTTCCAGTGCAAAGAATTCACTATGTAGACCAAGCTAGCCTCAAATTCACAGAGATCTACCTGCCTGTGCCTCCTGAGTTCTGAGATTAAAGGAATGCACCCCCCAACCCCAGCCTCCATACTGTTTCTAAAATTGTGCTGTGCTTGTGTCCCAGGTGCTGTACCCGCACCCGTGATGACTAAGGACAGAACTGTGACTCCCTGATGGGTCTCGAAAAAAAAATTATTTTATATGTCAATTCCAATCAGTTGATAGAGCATTTGGGGATTACCAACTTAAGGAAAAATCAGTAGAGATAATGATTGATTAATCAGATCTGCCATGGGTGCAGGTAGGAGCTAGGAAAGACCTGGTTGTCCAAAGGTAAAAGGTAAAAGTGCCCATAAACTGTTGTTGTTGAAAGATTTAAATATTAGAGACTATGTTTAACCCACTAGGAGAACTATCACTAGCAGTGTAACTGAGCAAAGGATACCTGGAGTGATGTGAATGCCTCCCATGGGGCACCGTGACTCCTAAAACTGCTATACCATCTCCCCAAACTGACAAAAGGATCAAGTCCTAAGTGCTTGAACTTTTGGATCCAAACCACAGACTATAGCATTTAGAGGGAGAACACGGCACCCTTGTGGCTGCTCACCAGGAGTGCTATTAAATAGAATTTCATAAAGGAGCCAAAATGAAAACAAGTGTGGTTAGAGCAGAGGGTCCCAGAGCATTCTCCAAGCCACGTTCATGTATGTGATAAAATGCCTCAAGTTTGGGGACCACCAAGTGCTAAATGTCCTTAAGTGACATTCTTTGTTGAGATATTTCTCAGGACATTTCAAGTGTTTTTCTACTTTTGTGCTCTGTCTAAAGGTGTGTGGAGCTCCTTTTCTCATGGGGCTATGTCCTCTTGAACATCCTCTGACATCAAGGAAGCAATAAGAGAATGATGTTTCTTGAGAATGAGGAATGAAAATGTGGCTTAATGAACATGCCTTTCAGAGAGGAGGATGAAGAGCAAAGATGAGAGAGAGAAGAGAGTTGGAGGGGGGGTATTTTTGTGGTGGGATGAAGAAAGCAGGGTCCTGGGGAAAAGGCATGCCAAGAGATGAGGAACTCTTGAAACACCAGAATGTCAGGGAAGAATGCATTAGGGCCAGGGACCTGCCCAGTGTAACATGTGTCACTTCTGTGACCTTCATTGTCATTATCAGCCTGGCCAGGGAAGCAGGGCTCTGTGTGTCACATTTACTTTGTATCTGTATGTCACATGTTACTATGTATCTGTGTGATCTGTGTGTCACATGTTACATTGTATCACTTTATTTCCATTTTGCAGATAAGGAAATGTAGGCACATGGATGTGATATGACCGTAATCAGGCTTATAAAAATCCTCCCAGGTGGCACACAGCCCACACTTTCATTACTGTGGGGTACAGCTCCGTTGTTGGCTGTATCAGTGGAAGGACTAGAATTCCATTATGTAATACCAAAAGGATACTGCCCACAGTGCAATACCAAAACATTTCCAGAAGGAAAAAAAAAGGCAAAATCAACCCACGAGGGTCCCTTTGACCAGCATGGGCCAAACATCCTGCATCTAGTCTTCAGACGCTAAATCGAACACTGTGACTCCTGTACTACAACAAAACCACAGAATTTTATAACTGCCAGCTCTCTTACTGGGTATGGAGGCCTCAGAAGAGTTTCTCAGGACAGATTCCAAAAACATGAATCATAACTCAGTTATGTCATTTTGGCTCAGAACCGACTCACATTAAATGCGAACACTGATCTCTGTCATGTCTAACTCCCGATCTCCAATGCAACTTAAAATCCAATGTAAAACAAACAAAGTAAAAAACAAATTACTGTTAGGGCAGAGATGGAAGAACGGGGCTAGCCTCCGCTCTGCAAAAATAGCAAGATGTGAAAAGCTTGTACACTGAGCATCTTGCGTTTGCTGTGATAGAAAGGTTCTTTACGACGACATTACATTACAAACTAGGGAGCTCCTGAAGGCTGAGGCTGTGAAGGGGGCAGTCTGCCGCCTCCTATTTACTTCTTTGAGTTCACAGCAAAAGAAACAAGTGCTGTAGACAGAGGAGGCGAAATGGATAAAGAATCTTGCTTTTAATTGCTCTGTTTACCTGATGGATGTGAGGGTAGGCTTTGGGCAACTTGGTCTAGAAGCGTTGCAGAGCTGAGCGTTCAAACCACGGCTGACCACGCGGGCGGCTAAGCTTCCCGTTGCTTCAGCTGCTTCCCAGATCCCATTGGAAATCCCAAAGGGCTTAAGAGCCCCACTGCTGTTTCCAAGAGAGTGTGCCTCAGCCGTCCACACCCACCTCCGCTTGCGTTGACTGAATGGCTCGGGTTTCTATCCACTCCTTCAGCAGCTGGGAACCCAAGCCTTGTGCAGGCAGAGGCTGCTCCTGAAACCGCTCCCAGATGTGCTCTTTGCTAAGGCAGGGCAGGTTGGCTGGCTGGGGCAGACTTCCTTGCTCAGCAGTCTTGCAGTCTGCATGTGAAACTCTCTCCAAAACAGGGCTGTTCTGGAGTAAAAGATGCGAACCCAGGGAAGAACAAATGTTTGGAAAGTGAATTTATACTGTCACGCGTCTAATGTAAATTTCAAATTTCAGAGAATCTTTGACATCTCCTGTATATTGAAATGTTGCCATGGCAAATCAAACACAGACTACCAGAGTCTCCTACTGAGTCTGCAATAAAGGCAGAAGTTTCCAGGTGGGGTGCATTGCTGCTGGAGAGGAGAGGCATCAGGCAGTGGGCAGACTTGGTCACAACACTGCCATTCTGTGGCTTTGCAGTTGACCTGCAGAAACATCAGAATGGTACCAAAGCTTTGCCCAGGATCATGGAACATATTCCACCATGGCTTCTCTCTAGCTTTCATAAGGAGCTTCTCGCGGGCTGCCTCCGTCGCAAGCAGGCCCCTTCCTTCACAAATATGACGCCAATCGCACTGTAAGTAAATTTCCAAGACCCCCCTCAATAACTGCTATGGTGGTGTGGCAAGCTTGTAATTCTAGCACTTTGGAGATAGTGGCAGTGGGGGGTCAGGAGTTCAAGACTAGCACGGCTACTTGAAACCTTCCCTCAAACAAAAACAGACAAATTTTTTCTTAAAAGATCATCATCCACATTAATAAATATATAAAAATTATGTGTTTTATTTTTACCCAGTGCACACAAAATATTATTTCGACTAACAAGTATAAAATATGTGATAGAATTTTTGTATTCTTTAATTTTTTTTTACTAAGTCTTTAAAATCTAGTGCGGATTTTGCATTTGCAACAAATCTCACTCCAAAATTAAATTTCTTAAAATGCATTTAGATTTCACAAACTTAACTTGGCAGCGTGGGCCTGTAATCTCAGTGCAGGAGGATTGCATTTTCAAAGACTCCTGGGGATGCGGTGTAAGTTTGAGGCCAGCGTGGATAACTTAGTAACTCAGAACAAGAAGTAAAAAGAGGGTTAGGTAGAATGCCTGTCCAGTTTGGACAGGGACATACGTTTAATCCCCACGTAAAGTCACATACCCCAGGTTGTGTTAAATATACTTAATAGTATATTTCTGTACACACTATACTACTATACTATAGTAGTTCTAACAATGGACTATAGTATTCATTTTTCAATTCTAATTAATGAAAATTTAGTAAAATTTCAGATTCAGTGATCCAGCTGCACTAATCACTCCTAAGTACACATGGCTGGTGGCTACTGGACTGAGGGTGGAGCTGGAGAAGGGAAGCATGCTGAATACCTTCCAATCACATGGAACTTTGAACACTGATAAAATAGATTCAGACCTTCTGCTTCATTTTGTTCTCTCAGTGTGTTAGGTAAGCTAAATTTTGCTCCACTTTTCAGAGTCCAGCCAAATTTGGGTCCTCTGAAAGAGCAGGAAGTGCTCTGAACCACAGCCCCAGTTCTCAGCATTTTGTTTTTGTTTGTTTGTTTTTTGTTTTGTTTTGTTTTGGTTTGGTTTTTGGAGACAGGGTTTCTCTGTGTAGCCTTGGCTGTCCTGGAACTCACTCTGTAGACCAGTCTGGCCTCAAACTCAGAAATCCGTCTGCCTCTGCCTCCCAAGTGCTGGGATTAAAGACGTGCACCATCACCACCTGGCTTTTTGTTTTGTTTTGTTTTGGTTTGATTTGGTTTTTTTTGGAAGTTCTTGGTGTTTTAGATTCTTTCAGCCTTCTCTTCTGTGATATTCCTTGAGCCTTGTGTGGAGACAAAGAGTGATACCTCTATATCACTCTTCAGCTTAGCACTCAATGCAGTTGTCATAGCTCCTATCGTTTGGGGAGACTCTGGACTCCCCTAACCAATGACTCATAGGGTGGTATTGCATGCCTGGGATATTCATTTGATAACCATGCCTTCTGGGAGCCACATTGCCCACTCTTGAGGGTATCGGATGTGGTAGAGCAGTCCCTCAGACATGTCCCAAGGCAGTACCACAGACAGCACCGTAAGCTGAAACCTGTTCAGTGTAGTTCATTCCCAAGATCATCTCACCTGTATGTACCTCTCCTCTACCCAGGAGAATACCTGGCATTGAATTATTCTGCTATTGAACAAGTGGATGACAGGCACTCAAAAGTGAGTTTCAAGGCTGAAATAGTAACTGTTTTAATAGGACCTACTTACTTCTCATATTAACTGAAATCTCTCTGGCCATTATTTTTGAACCCTTTCCCCTGATCCCCTGATGTATGACTCCCAGTCCCTTTCTCTTCTATTCCTGCTATGCTTTGAGGACACAGGAGGTTTCTTATCTATGACCAGCATTTCCATCTTGTATGCTGGATTCCTCCTCCTTATGATGTAAATGAGAAGAGAAAGATACCCAGGTAGTCAGTGACACCTCAATAGTACAGGGGTGCACTGGAGTTCAGTTGTTAGATTTATTTACTATTGCAGGTTTTTAGTCTCTCCAGCTATTAGGAGTTCTGCTAGAAGAGCCCTAACAGATCTGAGGATGAAAATGTATCGTGTATGCCAGGTGGTGACTGGGTTCCAAGGCATAAAGATCTGGTCTGGTCAGATAAAGTAAGGGCTTTTTACAAAGTCTCTGCTGGGCAGTGGTGGCACAAACCTTTAACTCCAGCGTGCTGGAGGCATAGAGGCAGATGAATTTCTGAGTTGGAGGCCAGCCTGGCCTACAGATTGAGTTCCAGGACAGCCAGGGCTACACAAAGAAATTCTATCTCAAAAGAGAGAGAGAGAGAGAGAGAGAAAGAGAGAAAGAAAGAAACTCCATTATGCATGTAAAATACTCAGAAAAGCCCCAATAAGTGGAAATGGGTATTGCTGGTGCTTTCAAATAATATTTAAATAGAAGTTTAAAAATAATATTTAATTCATTTAACAATAGCTTTATATTTAATAGTTAATTGATAAAAATTTAATCTGTTCAAGCTACATATCATCATGATGTGACACACACACACACTGTGTAATAATTCCAAGTCAAATTAACACATCAGCATATATGTCGTATATTAGATTCCCAGAGTAAGGTCTTTTTTTTTTTTAACGTGCTCATTTTACATCCTGCTTACTGCCCCTGAGAGTATGATCATCTTGCAGCTGTAAGTTTGTACCCTTTTGACAAATATCTACCTATTTTCCCTACCCTCCTGGTCCCATCCCTGGCAAACATTATTCTACTCTCAGTTTCTTTAAGTTCAACATTTTTAGGTTCTTTTTTTTTTTGGGGGGGGGGGGTTCGAGACAGGTTTTTTTTTTTCTGTGTAGCCCTGGTTGTCCTGATACTCACTCTGTAGACCAGGCTGGCCTCGAACTCAGAAATCCGCCTGTCTCTGCCTCCCAAGTGCTGGGATTAAAGGTGGGCGCCACCACCGCCCGGCTAGGTTCTTTATATAAGCACTTATAGTATTTGTCTTTCTTTGTCTGGGTTATTTGACTTAACAGATTGTTAAGGTTCATCCATACTGTTCCAAATGTCAGGGTCTTCTTTTTTCTGGCTGAATAATAGTCCATTATACAAATGTGCCATGATTTCTGTGTTCAGTTATCCATTACTGGACACTTAGATTGTTTCCATAGCTGGGTTATTGTGAGCAGTGTTCAGTGAGGATAGGAGCACAGGCCTCTCTGCATGGGCTGGGCTAAGTGCAAGACCTCATGCCAGATAGATGTGAGGCATTCAGTTCATAACCAAAACCAAAACCAAAATGAAACAGGCATTTCATCAACTTATTGATTTCATTTCTTTTAGATGTATACCAAGAAATTGGAGTACTGGATCATACTGTAATTTTTTTTTAACTTTTATTTAGTCTCTCTCTCTCTCTCTCTCTCTCTCTCTCTCTCTCTGTGTGTGTGTGTGTGTGTGTGTGTGTGTGTGTGTGCATGTGTATGTTCATGTATCTATAATGAACATGCAGACATCATCAGGTAACTTCTGGACGTCAGTTCTCTCCTTCCACCATGTGAGTTCTAGGGATCAAATCCTGCCCTTAACCTTAGCAGCAGGCTCCTTTACTCATTGAGCCATCTTGCCAATCCTCTGTATTTTTTATTTTTTTGAGGAATATCCATACTATGTTCCATAGTGAGTGTACCAATTTTATTATTGGAATTGAATAAAGAAATCCCAAGGTACAGTAAGTTATTTGTAACATTGTACTAATGTGGAAACTGGCATTTTGCTTGTGGCCTCAGATTTAATCATTCTCTACTTTATTCCTTCTGGTAGAAACAATATGACTATCTTTTCTGGACAGCAATGTCTGTAGGTGCAATGCCTCTGCAGTTCCTGCAGCTAAGGGAGACACGTGAGTGGAAGTCTACTGTCTGGAGCTTCCTAGAAAGCTCCCATTTTTCTGGCAAAGGACCATTTGGAGCCTTGCCCTTTTTTTCCCATCTGAAATCCAACCTTGATGCTGGGAGTAGAGTAGCCACTACTTTCTGAGGATCAAAGGCCCACACTGTGTTTCTGCAGATGGCTGTACAAGCTGTGTGCGGAGATTACAGTTAAATAGGTTAAAGTCCTGACAGCACACAGATAGCTCTACAATCTAGATGGAGAGTTTTAAAAGGGGCTGTATGTGCTACATGGTAGTGCATCTTTAATCCCAGGACTCAGGAGGCAGAGGCAGAGGCAGGCTGATCTCTGTGAGTTCAAGGCCAGCCTGGTCTATGAAATGAATTCTAGGGCAGCCAGGGCTACACGGAGAGACCCCTATCTCAAAATAAATAAGTAAATAAATATAAAGGAATGAATTAATTAAAAAGGACACTGTTGGGTTGGCGAGATGGCTCAGCATGTAAGAGCACAGACTGCTTTTCCGAAGGCCCTGAGTTGGGATCCCAGCAACCACGTGGTGGCTCACAACCACCCGTAATGAGATCTGACGCCCTCTTTTGGTGCGTCTGAAGACAGCTACAGTGAATTACACTGGATCGAGCAGGACCGGAGAGAGCAGGGCTAGAGCTAGCGGGGCCCGGCAGAGGTCCTGAGTTCAATTCCCAGCAGCCACACACATGATGGCTCACGGCCATCTGTAC
>NW_022196910.1:14118714-14167226 GCF_008632895.1 Mastomys coucha | reverse complement strand
GTTAAAAAAAAAAAAAAGGACACTGTTTGAAAGTGTTGTTGGGGATAAGGACATAAAGTTAAGTGACAGCACAGCATCCTGGGATGGCAAGAGCCAGGAGCCATGACAGTCCTTAGCCCAAAAGCTCCTGGGTCTTAGTTTTTATTTTTATCATACCATGATATCTCTTCACACCATTTACTTAATGATACATTTATCTCAGGACATAGGCTCATGGCTAAACATGATAACATCTGCCCTCATGTCTGCTTTTAATCTGTGTCGCCATTTATTATTAAACTATGTGTCTGAGTCACAGTTCTTTTAGTTGAAGGCCATCTCTCATTTCTTCTTGCTGACTGGGTCGACCTTTGGTGAGTCTTTTTAAAATGTCTTAGGAAATATCTCTATTTTCCTTGGCTCATTATTTTTGACAGTTTCATCACTGGATTTGTTTTGATGATAGGCATACCCCATTACCTTCTTGTCTCTCTCCTGCATCCTGCTGAATCGTTCCTTCTTGCCAACTAGACTCTCTTCTATTTTCTTATCTTGTGTATGTCTCCCACTGAATTTAATTAGTGTTGCATCATGAATAGGAGTGGGGGTGGGCTTTGAACTCACAGAAGCTGCAGTTACACCTGCATAAGAGTGGACCTAGCAATGTGCCTTTACGGATGGTGGGGGGTTGAGGATCCTGAAGACCACCCTTCCTACGGAGCTGCCGGCAGTTAATGGTTGAGGGAGAGACATTGTCTTCAGATAATATCTACTAAGGTCAATGAGGGAAGGAAATATTTTGTAGTAACTGATGAGTCACTAGACTGGGTCAAGCTGATAAGGTTGTTTTGTTTTGTTTTGTTTTGTTTCCTTTATTTCTCACGGCTGGCCTCCCATATCCCACACAGGAGGCAGAAGTGACAACCCTCGCTCAATCCCTCTTGCCTGAGGGACCTCAGTTATGGGTTATGTTCTTGGCAGCCTGAGTTTCAGTGCTCTGGGCTCCTTCCCCTACCTGATAAAGGGCAACAATGGCTTGTGCACTCAAGTCTTGGCACTGGGTTCCCTGTCTCCCATCTGCTGTAACTGGTTTTCTTCCTTGGCTTTTGATTCTAAATCTCTGTTCTGGTAATATGCTTAGATCCCACATGGCTTAGAGCCCTGCCTTGCTCTTCTCCATGCCTCAGCTCCAGCTCCAGCTAAGAACCATGGCCAGAGAGCCCTCTGATCTGGGAGCCCTCTGATCTGTCTACTGTCTGCCTTTCTCATCTTTTTCTTTTTTTGTTTTTCTTTTAAAGACAGGGTTTCTCTGTGTACCTCCGGCTGTCCTGGAACTCACTCTATAGACCAAGCTGGCCTCGAACTCAGAGATCTGCCTGCTTCTGCCTCCCAGTACCTGCTTAGATCAGCTGTTCTTGAGCCCATCCACTAGTCTTCCCCAGACTCCTCCCCCTTGCCGATTGCACTCAGATGTCTCTCACCCTTAGGCACTACTGTCTGCTCTACAACTGGCTCTTCAATGCCCTGTAGCTAAGGAATAGGATTGGAAGCGGTAGTAATAGATAAAGATGATAGAAGTTATTTTACTAGCTGGGCAGTGGTGGCACACAACTTTAATCCCAGCAGAGGCCAGCCTTATCTACAGAGTGAGTTCCAGGACAGCCAGAGCTACACAGAGAAACCTTGTCTCAAAAAAACAAAAAGAAAAGAGAGAAAGAAAGAAAGAAAGAAAGAAAGAAAGAAAGAAAGGAAGAAAGAAAGAAGGAAAGGAGGGAAGAAAGAAATTATTTTACTGAATGACAACTATGTGCGAGACATGGCCTGAGAATGGCACAGGCTCTTGCTTCCATGGCAACAGTGCCAAAGAACAATAGACTGTGCTCTCTGCACTTCCTCTCCCCTTCATTCTTCTGCTCTCTCTAGCCTTCCTCCTCCACTGAAAGTGTTTAACTCTAGGCCAATAGCAACCTCCCGATTTGCAAATCCAACACTTCCTCCTCCTACATGAACTCTGTGTGGCTTCTGAAGGAAATGGAACACTAATAGCCTAAGAGGTCAAAAGGGAACTTGTCGAAGACTGATATTTAGAAGAAGCCACAGGCGAAGGGAGGTTCATAAAGGTGGAAGTGGTTTTCAAAGCCAAACCCATAGAACAAGTCCCCAGTTCCCTTTTGCCTTGTTATAACCTTTTAAATGCTGGTTTCTTAGGGGTACAGCTCACCCTCCTTCTCTTCCCTGTCTAACCTTTCCTTCACATGTTACCTACATTGGTGTCCTGTCCAGACTTTCTCTCCAACTGTGAGCCAATTCTAATGTTTTTATTCCTTTTTAAGACTTTATTTGATGAGTACAGGTGCATTGTCTACAGGTATGTCTATGGACGACAGACATGCCTGGTACCTGTGGTGGCCAGAAGAGGGTGTAGATTCCCCAGAACAGGGGGTTCCAGGTGGTTGTAAGCAGCTATGTAGGTGCTGGAAATCAAACCCAGTTTCTTCTTCTCCTTCTTCTTCTTCTTCTTCTTCTTCTTCTTCTTCTTCTTCTTCTTCTTCTTCTTCTTCTTCTTCTTCTTCTTCTTCTTCTTTTCTTCTTCTTTGATACAGGGTCTCTCCATTTAGCCCTGGCTGTTTGGAGTTCACTATGTAGCCCAGGCTGGCCTCAAACTCTTACTCCTGGGTACTGTTTTAAGGCACAAGGTTTGTGGCACTTTGATATAGTAGGCCTACGAAACAGATTCTTTCCAAATTAACACCGAGTTTGCAACTTTTAAGGGTTTCCCCCTTAGTCTTTTTGTCTAAGAATATTAACAACACTTAAAAAAAGAAACCTCAGCATGAAAATAATGATCTGCTCTGATGGTCAGGACTATCAACTTGATACTATCTAGATTTACTTTGGAGACAAGCCTATGGGCAGGCCTATGAGGTTATCTAGATTAGATTAACTAAGGTGGGAATAAATGTAAGGTTGAAATAAATTAAGGTAGAAATAAACTGGGCTGCCATTCTGGACTAAGTAATAAGGCAGCCCGGTTCCAGCATCCGTGGCTCTCTGCAGATTAAATTCCACCAGCCACTTCCAGCCAAGCCTCTTCATTATGATGAGCCTCTCAGTGAGTGGAAACAAACCATTCTGGCCTTCAATGGTTTTTGTCAGGGTATTTTTTTTTTTCACAGCAACAAGACATCTAATACACCTAAACGAACCAAAACTCATCTTTGGGGCTAACTTTTGCTGTCTAGGCCTGTCACCTCCAAATCTGAGCTGTTCTCAGGCCCTGCACTTAGCCATCATCCACCATCGTTGTCCTGCAGACTAGGGGACCCTCCTTTGAGATGACAGATTTGCTTGAGGTGCTCCCTGTGCCCTCAGCACTTGGGACCTACTTGGCAGCTTTTCTCCAGTGCCTGCGATAACAGTTTCCAGGGTGTGACGCTCCTACACGGAAGATGCTCCAAGTGGCCTTAAAAGACAAGGCTGTCCCTCCTCCCCGAACACCCCATTGAAATCCACAGAGGAAGAGGGTTGGCAGAGTTGGCGGGAGGGGTTCCATCTTGGCGGAGCCCCGAGGGCCACGTCGCCACGGGCTTGGGGGGGCGGGGCCCGCGGGTCACGTGCCGGGCCTCCCGCGCACAGCTGGAGGCGGCGCTCGTCCTCCCCACGAGCCGTGGGGCCCGTGGCGCGCGGGGCATTGTGGGCCGAGGGGCGGGGGTTGGGAAGATGGCGGCTCCCAGCCTCCTCAACTGGAGGCGGGTTTCCTCCTTCACCGGACCGGTGCCCCGCGCCCGGCACGGACACCGAGCCGTGGCCATCCGGGAGCTGATGATCATCTTCGGCGGGGGCAACGAGGGCATCGCGGACGAGCTGCACGTCTACAACACCGGTAGGCGGCGGCTCGGCGACCCCGCCTCGGGACCGCGGAGGGGGAGGGGAGGCGCGGCGGACGCGGGCCTGACAGCTGTCACCGCCGGGTCCCCTCTTCCCTAGCCCGGCAGGCGGCGGGGAAAGATCGGCCGGGTCGGCAGCCGGAGCTCGTAACCCTGCTGGAAGGTGTTCTCGGTTCCGCGGGCTGGACGTGACTCCGCCGGTAGACATCGAGACACCCCGGCCCATCCCTCCCCGCGGACCCGAGACGGCGGGTTCCACGGGCTTGGCCTCTCCCCCAAGACTGGTCACTTAAGGGGCGGAGATCCCGACAGTGTCAAGAACAAAACCCACCCCAAGCCGGGCCTCGGTGGTCTTTGCCTTCCCCCACACCCCTTCTTAGAACGTAGAGAGTCGAGGGGCGGGGAGGCTCTCCTGGCTGGCTCTTGAGCTTAGGTACACTAAGTACCGGGCGGAAGCCCGCAAGACTTTCTCGGTCGACAGTTCTCTAAACTCTCGGGCGAGGGAGTTGTGGGTGAACCCGGACTGGTCCCTGCTTAGCCGATGTACTGTACGTATATGTATATGCTCTGCCCTTCCGGGCTGGTGCTGGTCCTCGCAAAGAGGACTGTCATCGCTTAGGCACAGCTGCACAGCTCGAAGTGTCGCTTGTCAAGGGGGCAGGCTTTGACCTCCGTGCTGGTTGGAAGTTTATTTTCTCCACTTACAAGTTATCTAGCAATCATAGGAAACTAGTTAAGATTAGTTACCGAGTTTGGCGTCGATGGAGTTCACAGCTTACAACTTTTGATGAAACAACTTGATCACAATAGTCCTCTAAAAGCTAAATACAGTAGGAGAAATGTTGTTAGTTTTGACCCTCCCCAGAACTCCAACAGAAAAAGTTTTAAAGATGTTTGATTTGGTATAGTGTAAATACCCTGGGCTTAGAAGAAATAGAGTCTGTTTTGAATCTTGCTTTGGCAGTCGTTCTAAATCAGCATTAAAGTTACCGGTCTTTCTAAATCTCAGGTTTTCCACTTCTTTAATGGGGGGGGGGGCACTCAACAGGGTTTTTCTAATAGTAAAATGATGCAGATCAGGTTTTCTTTTCTTTTTTTCAAAACAGGGTTTCTCTGTGTATCCCTGGCTGTCCTAAGATTAGCTCTGTAGTCCAGACTGGCCTCGATCTCACATAGATCAATCAGCCCACCTGCCTCCTAAGTCCTTTACTAGGATTAAAGGCATGTGCCACCAATGCCCGCCCCAGATCTGGGTTTTCAACAGCAGCATTATTACATTTTGGGGCTGGTGATTTTTGACTGTGGATGCTACCTTGTATGTTATAAGATGCAGGCTGGCATCCTCAGGCTCAACCTATGGCTTGATAGTCGAACCTCCATCTCAGTTGTGACAACTAAAAATGATTTTAGACCTTGTAAAATCAATATTTTTGGGTGAGCAAAAGAATCCCCAATTGAGAACTGTTGGAATAAAGGATAGATATGCATGCATGTATGTATGTATTATTCTGTAAGTTTGTATGTATACATATATACTTTGATCGAATGTATAGATCCTTTGACTAATATATTTGTCACTCATGAAGAGTGGTAACTTACTTGTTATAATTGATTTTAATTTTTTTTCAACTAGTTACAAATCAGTGGTTCCTACCAGCTGTTAGAGGAGACATCCCTCCAGGCTGTGCAGCCCATGGATTTGTCTGTGATGGAACTAGAATCCTAGTGTTTGGGGGAATGGTTGAATATGGAAGATACAGCAACGAGTTATATGAGTTACAAGTAAGTGTATCTCACATTTATTGTTTCAGTCTGAAGAGCTAATGAAATTGTCTAGTTTTTAAAGAGATGACAAATATTTTATTAGTGCAGGAACAGTAACAGATGCTCTGTATCTTATAGCTGCAAAGATATTTCCACTTTTTCTGACAAGTCAAAATATCTGCTGTCTTAGGCGAGGTATAACATTTACAGCATAAAGGTATCTGGCCTTCAGCAGTACTTTGACACAGTTGTTCTTTAGCCTACAACACAAGCACCTCCCAACTGATGACAACAGATTACTGGACCCTGCCCCTAGGTGTTTGGAATCAGTATTGTCTGTGGTGGCGCCTGCACATTTTCATTCCTACCACCCAGACAGTGCTTGGAAAATCAGTGTCTCAGTATGAAAGGAATGGTCTCCTTTAACAGTGGGAACTATCCTCCTCCATGGTCATGCAGAGAGAGCTTACAGTTCCACCTAGGCTTTCTAAGTTTGACTTGCTTGTTAAACCAGTCAGTCCTTGTTGACTACTCTTACTATGTTCCAAGGGCCATCCATGACCATGAGAGTATCTACCACTAGGCATATGTGAATGGGCTGTGCTTATTTCCAAGCAAGCAACCATTTCAGATAATTTAAAATGGAGAAGATTCTCATGCCTAAAAGAATACATTTTAGAGTTTGGTTTGTTAAATGAGTTTTTTTAATTTAAAGGTTATTTAGCATTCATGGTTTATCTAATATCTAAAAGTAAGCTTTTATGAATTTCATCTAATCTTAAAGTTCTATATACAAATACTTAAATTCTTTTCACTTGGAAAAAATTAGAAGTGATAATACTCCTACTCATTACAAGCTTCTAGATTTGTCTGAATGTCTGTTAACACATACATATACACACATATATCCACATATATACGTATAGCTTTGTGAGACAGATCTCACTTAGTCCAGGCTGCCCTTAAATTCACTCAGTAGCCAAGGTTAGCTTTCAACTCCTGATCCTCTTGCCTTACAAATTCTGGGATTACCATAGCCAGCCTTACCCGGACATACATTTTACTCTCAGAAGTTAGCCACTTCTCTTGAATGATGCACACCTTTAATCCTAGCACTTGGGAGGCAGAGACAGGCAGATCTCTTGAGTTGGCGGCCTGGTCTACACAGTGAGTTCCAGGACAGCAAGGGCCACATAGTGAGACCTTGCCTCGACATATAAATCAGAAGTTAGATACTTTTTGTCATTTGTCCCCAGAGGAGTTTATTGGATCTTCTGATGGGATTCAGATGTATTGGTATGGTGTCACTGTTGAAAGTATAGAAATAGAAATGTTTCCTACTTTTATATGAATATGTTCTTTTTTAGGCAAGTCGTTGGTTATGGAAAAAAGTGAAACCCCAGCCCCCTCCTTCTGGTTTCCCTCCTTGTCCTCGGCTTGGACATAGCTTCTCTTTATATGGTAACAAATGCTATTTGTTTGGTGGTTTGGCAAATGAAAGTGAAGATTCAAATAATAATGTCCCCAGGTACGCTCTCTTCTAGACCAAGTGCTTATTTTATATTTAGGTTAAAATATTTTATCTTTAGTTACCATAAGGCTTAAGTTTAGATTTTATATTTGAAGCTAACAAGAAACACGTTTTTAAGTTATTTATGTTGTTTTAGTTCCTAGGGAATAATTTTCAAATTTTTTCTAGTCAGAAATAGTCTTATTAAATTGATACTTGTATAATTGTTTATGCCAATATCTTTGTATGTCTTGAGCTATAACTTACATTAAGTGGGTTATACATAATACCAAAACAATAACATGGTTATTTTAAAATTGGTTTTGTCTGAAAAGTTGGTATAACGTGTGGTTATGAGGTGAAAGGCATTGCTGTCATATTTCATACATTCAGTCGGCCATGTTACTACACCTGGAAATACAGTGACTCATGTCTCTTTATCTTTGTACTTGCTTTTTATTTATATTTTACTTTTCTATTTTTTTAACTTTCTTTTACTTTTTATTTTTTTTACATGCTCTTTTGTTTTTCTCCTGTGTAGACCAGGCTGGCCTGGAACTCAGAGATCTGCCTGCCTCTGCTTCCTGAGTGCTGGGATTAAAGGTGTGCGCCACCACCACTGTGTTTATTTATTAGGTTTTTCCAGACAGGGTTTCTCTGGAACAGAGTCCTGGCTGGCTATCCTGGGATCTTTTAGATCAGAACACACAGATCCTCCTGCTGGGATTAAAGGCATGCACCACTATACCCAGCCAAACTTTTTATTTTTCAAACCTAGCTGAATTCCTACAATTGTTTGGATGGCATTGTAAATGGGTTTGATCTCTTAATTTCATGCTTGTATTTTTTTTTCTTTTTTTGGTTTTTCGAGACAGGGTTTCTCTGTATAGCCCTGGCTGTCTTGGAACTCACTCTGTAGACCAGGCTGGCCTTGAACTCAGAAATCTGCCTGCCTCTGCTTCCCAAGTGCTGGGATTAAAGGCATGTGCCACCAACTGCCTGGCTCATGCTTGTATTTTCATTCCTAGAATATAACATATAATTGACTGTGTGTATTGACTTTCTGTCTATAACCTAGATGAAATAATTTCTTTTTAATCATTTTCAAGTATTAAAAATTTTCTTTTGGACTCTATAAGCATTCTTTAAATAAGAAAACATTTTCTTTCATATGTTACAAATATTTTTTTCTGTTTTTTGTTTGTTTGGTTGCTTTTTTTGAGACAGGGTTTCTCTGTTTGGTCTTAATAGCCCTGGCTGTCCTAGAACTTACTCTGTAGACTAGGCTGGCTTCTAACTCACAAGGGATTCACCTGCCTCTGGCTCTCAGGTTCTGGGATTAAAGGAGATCGCCACTACTGCCCAACTATATGTTACAAGTTTTTTCTAGGTCTTTGCTTTAAACAAGTTTGTTTTTCTAAGTTTTACAACATTTCCTTTTACTATTTTGTGATTCTCTATCTTGGGTAAGAAGACAGATTATAAAAAATAATATTTCTGTAATTTCTTCTAGTACATTCATTTTCTTTTTACATTAGTGTTTTTGTAATTACTCTTGTAAGTACTACAAGGCTTTCTACTCTTTTTCCTAGTTCAGTTCTAGTAATCTCAAAACTGAAGCAAGCAATCTTTTGTCATCTTTTTAAAAATAAGACCTCATATAGCTCAGGCTAGCCTCAAACTTGGTGTGTAGCTAAGGATACCCTTGAATTTTTTGTTTGTTTGTTTTGAGACAGGGTTTCTCTGTGTAGCCCTGGCTGTCCTGGAACTCACTCTGTAGACCAGGCTGGCCTCAAACTCAGAAATCTGCCTGCCTCTGCCTCCCAAGTGCTGGGATTAAAGGTGTGCGCTACCACTACCCAGCTACCCTTGAATTTTGTGTCCTCTTGTTTCTATCTCCTAAGTGCTGGATTGTGTTATATGTAACCACACTGAGTTTGTGCAATGCGAGGGATTGAACCCAGGGCTTCATTCTACCAACTGTTCACTCTAGAAAACTATCCTACCAACTGAGCTGGAACTCCTGGTGGATTGTAATTCTTTTTTTTTTTTTTTTAAATTTATTTATGTATATGAGTGCTCAATTTATACGACAGAAGAGAGTGTCAAATCCCGTTACAGATAGTTGTAAACCACCCTTTGGTTGCTGGGAATTGCTTTCAAGAGCAACCAGTTCTTGTAACTACTGAGCCATCTTTCCAGCCTGGATTTTAATTCTTTTTGGTTTTTCAAGACAGGGTTTCTCTGTATAGCTCTGGCTATCCTGGAACTCACTCTGTAGACCACGCTGGCCTCGAACTCAGAAATCCACCTACCTCTCTGCCTCCCAAGTGCTGGGATTAAAGGCGTGTGACACCACTGCCTGGCTTGGATTGTAATTCTTAAATAACTGTTTTTTTTCCCTAAGATTTCTGGATTTACAAACTATACTTTGTGAGCTAAACTCTCTTGTTTATTATTTTTGTTAGTAGAGATTTATTGAAGTAGTCATGTCAACATTAATTTAGTTATTGCCTTTACCTTTATGTTAAAACAGCAGTTCACTTCTGTTCAGTCTGCAGCACTGCCAAAACACCACTCCCCCAAAAAATTCTTAGCAGAGTTGAATAGTTTCAACTGATTTTAAGACCCCCAAAGTCTAAAATGCTTACTGTCTCTTTATAGAAAACATTTGCTCACTTCTCCATTACATTTAATTCCTTTTCATTGATATATTTACCTTTCTGTCATTTATTATGGCATTTGCTGTCAGTTCCTGGCATATGTCATTGATAAGGAATAAAAACTTTTTTAAAACTTATATTTTTATTTAGCTTTATTTTTCTCTGCTTTAAAATAATTTAAATTCATTTGTGATGATGAATTTACTGTTTCTTTAATACATTTTTTTTTTTTTTTTTTTTTTTTTTTTTTGGTTTTTTGAGACAGGGTTTCTCTCTGTAGCCCCGGCTGTCCCGGTACTCACTCTGTAGACCAGGCTGGCCTCGAACTCGGAAATCCGCCTGCCTCTGCCTCCCAAGTGCTAGGATTAAAGGCGTGCGCCACCACCGCCCGGCAATACATTTTTAAATTTCATTATTAATCTCTGAAATGTGAGCTGTATTTATTCCTAATACCTAGTTACACATAACTTTATTGTTACCAAATTATTTCATGGTTTGCTGAATTAACATTGCTAGCATGGTATACGTGTGTGTGTGTGTGTGTGTGTGCAGATACATATTTCAAATATATATATATATACACACACATATCCACATACATATATATACACACATATATGCACATATACACACATACATTTATACATACACACACACACACACACACCGTACCAGTGGAATTCTTCTGTGTTAAAATTTGGTCTTAGCTGGGAATGGTGGCCATGCTTTTAATTACAGCCCCCTGAGAAGCAGAGGCAGCCATATTTTGTGAGTTTTAGGTTACCCTGGTCTACATAGTGAGACCCTGTCTAAACAAGCCAACAAGCAAACAAACAAAAACTTGATCTTTATCTGTGATGTACATTCATTTTTTTAGTCATGTTTTCTCTTTTAATATTGCTTAGGGTGGATCTTTAAAATAAATATGTTTCTTACTTTATATGTTTGATGTTTTGCCTGCATGTATGTCTGCACATGTATGTCTAGTACACGTAGAAGTCAGAAGTGTTTTTCAGATCCCTGGAATAGTTGGTTGTGAGCCTCAGTGTGGGTCCTCTGGAAGAGCATCCAGTGTTCTTATTGCTGAGCTCTGTCCAGCCCTAGAGTAGATCTTTTAAAGAACTAGTTTACTAAATGCTTTCCATATAGAGTGCCTTCCTCATTTTCCATTTTTCTTATTTGCTTTTGATTTGTTGTTTTTGTTTTCCTCTGTTATATCTGACAATTCTGTTTCACTAAGCTGTCCAGAAATCATCACACTTAAATGGAAATTATCTTGTCATTTTGGGAATAAGTTGGTATTTTACTGCTATCGTTGGTATAACTGCCACATGGACTTTTTTGTTCTTTGATAATTATATAAAGTCACCATGAAACACATGAAGCTTCAGCAGCCTCTTTTTTTTTTTTTCATTTTTTTTCTCTTCTTCACTTCACTTGAAACAGTTCAAGTTTACAAAAGCTAAAAGAGTAAAATACCCGTGGGCTCCTCACCAGCTTGCTAATGCACTGGCACGTTTGCTCAACTGCCCTACCTGCACACGCATACTTTGAAGTTTCAGGCATCTTGAAACATTACTCTTAAGTTTCTCAGAATGCCTCTTTTAGATTTTTGTTTTTCCTGAGAAAGGACTTATCTGCCCTGGCTGTCCTGGAACTTGCCTTGTAGACCAGGCTAGCCTCAAACTGACAGATCCACCTGCCTCTGCTTCCTGAGTGGTAGGTTAAATGATTTATTTTTAATTATGTGTATATGGTGTGTTTGTGTGGACCTGTGCATGTGAGTGTAGATGCCCAGTGAGGCCAGAGGCATTGCCTCTCCCTGAACCTGCCATTAGGTGTTTGTGGGCCACCGGATAAGGGGTGCTGGGAACTGAATTCATGTCCCCTGGAAAAATAGTGTATGCTCTTAATCATTGAGCCATCTCTCCAGCCCCTAAACTTTGAAATCTTGTGTTCTGAAATGTTTTCCTTTCCCTCCTCATACTTGAATAAAATATTAATAGGAGCTGGGCAGTGGTGGCGCACGCCTTTAGTCCCAGCACTTGGGAGGCAGAGGCAGGTGGATTTCTGAGTTGGAGACGGGCCTGGTCTACAGAATGAGTTCAGGACATCCAGGGCTACACAGAGAAACCCTGTCTTGAAAAACCAAAAAAAAAAAAAAAAAGTTAATAGGAAATTGAATGGGTTGGTACAAGTGACATTTTGGAATTGGGAGATAGCTCAGCAGGCTAAGCTCTTGTCTTGCCATTTGGAGGACCTTGAGTTTAGATGCCCAGAAGCTACAATAAAAAAAATCTTGTAATCTCAGCTGATAGGAGGCAGAAACAGAAAAACTCTAGGCAAGAGTTTTTTTTGCCAAAACAAACCAAGTTTCAGATTCAGGGACAGACTGCCTCAGTTATAAAAGGCAGAGAGTGATTGAGGGGGACACCTAGTGCCATTCTCTTGTTTATGCATGTACATATATATGTGCCCACATGCATGTGTACCACATGTACATGCATTTGCAAAGAAAACAAAAATTGTGTTAAAAATATGTCACAGATTAATGAAAGTTTTTTAAGAAAAGAAGCTGGTTAGAACAAATTTAGTGCCAGTTTCTAAATTAAAGACATGGTTTAGGACATTGCTATGATATTTTATAGTATGCTAAGAAGGCTGCAAAGCAGTGTTTATTCCAGATAGCAGTGGCTTCAAATGTTTGCCAAAATAGTGTCCATAATAACTGTTCTGGTACCTAGTGCTGTACAATAAGCGAATGATACAAAATAGCAACTTTTATTGTGTTCACAGACACTGTAAGAAAGATGATTAGGGCACCGAAGAGATGGCTAAACCCTTTAGTGAGAAAATTTAAGTGGTTATCCCCACATCTGATAGTTAACTAAGGTAGCTGAAGGATAGATTCAACTGGGCTATCGCCTAACAAGCCTACAAATGGCTATTTTTTGAGACAGGATCTCATATATAACCCTGATTGGTTTTGGACTATGCATCTAAGAGTAGCCTTGAATTTCTGGTCACCCTCTTGTACCTTCT
The DNA here is from genome assembly GCF_008632895.1 of Mastomys coucha. Classification (NCBI taxonomy): domain Eukaryota; kingdom Metazoa; phylum Chordata; class Mammalia; order Rodentia; family Muridae; genus Mastomys; species Mastomys coucha. Next base: position 14,154,381 of record NW_022196910.1, on the reverse strand, counting down.
GACTGCTGAGATTATAAGCATGTGGCACTGTGCTTGGGATGTGCATTGCTGAAGACTGAACTCAGGGCTTCCTGCATGCTGGCCAAGCACTCCACCATCTGAACCCTCAGATGGCCATTTTTAGATGGTGGTTGAGAGTTCCACAAGCAGTATTATAGTAAGGATGTATTGGCTTTTTACAGCCCAGCCTTGGCACATCTTGTTGTTCAGAGCAGTCACAGACCAGCCTAAAATAAAGGGGCGAGGAACCTCATCACGTGAGGGAAAGAATGTCAGATGTTTGGGACTGGGTTTTAAAGCCACCACTGTTGTCATTGATAAGAGTATGGGCCAGATGCTTTGTGTCTTCACTTTTAAATCATAGCAGGTGCCCAAGACTTAGTAGAGTTTGATAAGTGTATATGAAGTGAGTGAGTATCTGGAAGTTTTGCTTGCTTAGTGCCTTTCTGTACTATGTGAATTTTTTTACAATAGGCATATGGTAGACATTTTTTCTTTTCAAAAACATTGTGTGTTTTCTTGTGAGTTTACTGCACTGTGTGTGTGTAGGTGCCTTTAGAGGAAAGAAAGGGGCACCAGATCCTCTGTAACTGGAGTTCCAGGTAGTTATAGCCACCAGATGTCCGCACTAAGAACCCAGCTTGAGTCTTCTGCCAGAGCAGTAAGCGCTCTTAGCTACTAAGCCATCTCTTAAGCCCACTTTTCTTTTTCTTTCCTTTTTTTTTTTTTTTTTTTTTTTTTTAGATAGGGTGTTTCTGTGTGGTTCTTACTGACCTGGAACCCATGGTCTTCCTGCTTTAGACTCCTGAGGGCTGAGATTACAGCTATGTACCACTATGCTGCTGGCATATGTTAGACTTATGAATCAAAATAAAAAGCAAATAAAACATATATCATGTGAATGTTTTAATTTCTTTTGTGATATTCTAGGTATTTAAATGATTTCTATGAGTTGGAGCTACAGCATGGTTCTGGTGTTGTGGGCTGGAGCATCCCAGCCACCAAAGGCATTGTACCTTCTCCAAGAGAATCCCATACTGCTATTATCTATTGTAAAAAAGACTCTGCGAGTCCTAAGATGTATGTTTTTGGTGGAATGTGCGGTGCTCGTCTGGATGACCTTTGGCAGCTTGATTTAGGTAATCTTAATTTGACTCAGGAATTTCTTATGATTAGTACAGGAACAGTTTTAATGTATTTAATTTTTTTTGTTTAAATATTTGTCAGGTTGCACTAAGATTTTAGTCAGCATTTATAGTCTTAGGAACAGATGAGACATAGTCAATTATTTTGAGCAAAATTGCTACCAATTATGGTATGGTAGTAATTTTCCTCCTTTAATATCGCCTTAAGTCCTAGTTTGTCTAGAATGGTCCAACTCTGTGCTTATTGTTCTTTGTAACTGTCAGTAGTGCTCTCTGTCATGCAGAAGTATCTGGTTAGGTTGCTCATTTGTATGGTTACCCTCCCTACCTTCAGAAGTATGGCTTTCACAACATATGCTAACCAGTGGGAAACCCTGAGGGCAGCTCTTTCTGAAGGGATTGTAGAAGCGAGCAATGGGAAATGTGCTTCTCATTGTTGACTCTCTTATAAATTGTGCTCTTATTTAAAACTTTAAAATCAGAAATACTATTTGTAACTAAAAATGAATAATGCATTAAGCACAACTTTCCAGAATAAGTGTTAAATTCAAGTATAAATAGATTTCTGACCAGCAGGTTTTGTGGTGTGGATGAATTTCATCAAAAACATTTGAAACATTTTTGATTTATTTTGATTTGAACATTTTTGTTTTATTTTGATAAATATTTCTCTTGTTCTATTTTTTAAGTGTGTAAATTGAGATGATTTGCTATTATTAGATCAAATTCCTGATTTGCTTATTTTTATTTCCAGAAACTATGTCATGGTCAAAACCAGAAACTAAAGGGACAGTGCCACTTCCACGAAGCCTTCATACAGCCAGTGTTATAGGAAACAAGTATGGCTTTCTTTTGTTTTTTGTTTTTTTATTTTTACCAACTCAAAAGATTCATACAAAAAAAGTAAAGATGCTACTTTCTTAGAAATAGACTACCAAACTTAATAGTGCCTCTGTGTGCTAAAGTAATCTGTCTTTGGGAGCATACCGAATCTGTTAGTACTGTCTATGATACTTACTTAGCTTCCTCTCTGTAACTTTCCTGGTATGGGTGTCATGACCATCAGCAGGTTTTGGCAAGCTGCTTTGTCCTCTCTGTGGTTAGATTCCCAGCAGCCACATAGTGGTTCACATCTATTAGTAACTCCAGTCCCAGGGAGTCAGATGCCTCTGCTGGCTTCCTCAGGCACAAGGCACACATGTGATGCTTATGCATGCATGCATGCTAAACACCTATACACATGAAATAAAATATGTTTTAAAAAGAATTCTCTCATTAGCAGTGTCAGCCTGGGAGAGCAGGCCTAAAAACAAGGTGGACTAAATTCTCATACAATAGCCAACTTTATTCAGAGCACTAGAAAGTTTATACTGTGAGAGTTAAGAAGAATCACATAAGTACTCAATCACAAGGACAAACCACATGTGGCAAAACATATTTTTTTCATACAGGCATATGAATAACAACAGCTGAAGTAAAGTGTCCGCTACACCTGGAAGGAGCATGAGCACACATGCCAAGAACAGTGTGTGCTTTGAAGAAACTCAAGTCTCAAGACTCTTGTTTTCTTGGAGTTTTCTCACACGCACTCAGAATTCTCACACTGCTCCATTCCTGGACTGTGTTCCGACAAGAATCTTTGGGTGCTGGGGAAAGTTTAAGCTTATTTATTTATCTGTTTTAACGGTGCTGGAGTTTGAACTGAGAGTCTTACACATATTTCATAAATGTCCTACCACAGAGCTACATTACCAAACCTTTTTTTTTTTTTTTTCCATTTGAAGATCAAGTTTCACTGACTTACCCAGGCAGGCCTCAAATTTGTGATCTTCCTGCCTCAGCCTCCCTAAGTAGCTGAATTGTAAGCCTGCACCATCAGGCCTGTTGAAGCATGGTTTCACCACAGCTTTCCATGAAGTTGGGACTATAGACTTCATAGCCACACCAGGCTTAAAGTTGTTAAAGCTAAGTAATAGCAGTGACCAAAGTTATGTGAAATTTCACCTTTTTCGGCCATTGTTTTAGCTACTTTTTGTTGATGTGATTAAAATACCCTGACAAGAGCAACTTAGGAAGGAAGGGCCAGTTCTGTTCATAGTTTGAGGTGATGCCTACCATTTTGGGGAAGTCTCTGTGTCTACTGTCAAGAAGTAGAGAGAAATGGGTGCTTGTGTTTTACTGGGTTATACGGCACTGTCTCAGGCATATTAAAGTTCAGACATTTGTCACTTACATTTACTTGCCAAAGTACAATTCCGATTCAGCACTGCTTTATAAAACTATCGGCTTTCTCTTGTCACTGTTGTGCTGCTGTGGCAGGCTTTTGTTTCATTTCCCAGTGTGCCCTTAAACTCATGGGCTCAAATAATCCTCCTGTTTGCTTAGCTTCCAAGTACCCATGACTTCAGATGTGTACCATCCTGGCTTAAATGGTAACACAAACCATTTTACTCATTTTCTTATTTATAGAACACTACCTTTACAGTATGGTAGGGACTGCATGGTTCCGAAGTTTAAGTCAACAAATAAATTTATGTTTTTTCGTAGTATTTCTGATCCAAAAAGTAAAATTAAATCACTTAAAGTTTTTGGTTTTCTTTTGTTGTCTAGGATGTACATTTTTGGTGGATGGGTTCCACATAAAGGTGAAAACACTGAGAATTCTCCCCATGATTGTGAATGGAGATGTACCAGCTCGTTTTCTTACCTAAATCTAGGTGAGTCTTCGGAAACATTAATTAATTTTTTGGAAAAATTAATTAAATAACATCAATGTTCGGAAACATTGATATGATGTTAATTTTTGTTATTGTGCTGCTTAAGAGCAGTAAAGTCATGGAAGTTCCTTTCTTTTTAGATACAGCAGAGTGGACTACTCTAGTATCAGATTCTCAGGAAGATAAGAAAAATTCAAGGCCAAGACCGAGAGCAGGACACTGTGCTGTTGCAATTGGCACTCGATTATACTTTTGGAGTGGAAGAGATGGCTACAAAAAAGCACTTAATAGTCAAGTCTGCTGCAAGGACCTTTGGTATCTTGATACCGGTAGGTAAGAGTACTTAATTAAGTTCTAACTATAGGAGTTGTGTCTGTCCAATGATTCAAAGTGGATATAATTTCTTCTCTTTCTTACAACTAGAAATGAGTGCAAGAAATAACTACTCCCCACTTCCAAGGGAGTCTATTACTCGCTCTCTCCTTGAAGCAGTGCTTACTCTTAATTACTGAGCCATCTCTCTTTATAATAACTTGTTGATCATTGTATTGTTGAAATCTAATGTCATCCTTTGTTGGGCTTTGTTTCAGAAGGCAGTCAACTCCTCACCAGCCTGACTCAGTATAACTTTTTAAAAGTACTTTCCATAAAGAAGTATTTTACTTTACTGTGAGGATAAGTTATTCCAGTTAAGGGTTCCCTTCTGTGGGGCTGGAGAGGTGGCTCTGTTCTTGCAGAGGACTCTAGTTCCCTTCCTAGCTTCCACATGAGGCCATTGTGTGTAGCTCCATCCCCAGGGCATTGGGCACTTTCTTCTAAGCTTCGTGTCTGTACTCAAATGCAGACACATGGGTAAAGCTAGAGAGTAAAGGGTTTCATCATGGAATTTTCATACACATCATAATGCTTCCTTCTAATTCTCCTCCCCGTGAAGATTTATTGCCTTCTCAGAGATAGAGTCTTATGTAGCCCAGCTGGCCTTGAACTCACTATATGTCCAGTGATAAACTTTGGAGTCTTCTCTCTCCACCTCTGTAGTGTTGGCATTAAGGTGTGCAAGCAGCATGCTTGATTTAGGTATAGTGCTTTTGTATACAAAAAGTTGATTATTAAAACGTTGAATAGAACAACTAAATTGGAGACTAGATGTTTTCATTAAAAGAGCATACTATCAAAGAAAAAGAAATACAAAAAAATCCAGTTTACTGATTTGTCTTTTAAATTGAGATTTACTAATTTACTATTTATACTAGTTAGGTGTTCTTTTACTGTGATGAAACACCATGACCAAATCAACTGGGAGAGGAAAGGCTTTATTTGGCTTACACTTCAATATAGATACTCACTATTAAAGGAAATCAGGGCGGGAACCTGAAGGGCAGGAACTGACGCAGAGGCTGTGGAAGGATACTACTTACTGGCTTGCTTCCCTGTGGATTGTTTAGCCTGCTTTTTTATAGTTCTAGTACCACCAACCCATGGCACACCCACAATAGGCTGGGCCCTCCCACATTGAACACTAATTAAGAACATGACCTATGGCTGGATCTCAAGGCATTTCCTCAGTGGAGGTTCTCACCTTCCAGATGACTCTAGCTTGTATTGTGTTGGCATAAAACTAGCCTGGACGTGGATAATACAAAGATAAGCTTCAGCTGATAAAATTGTTTAAAAAATGAGTATGTATAGATTTTTCTCTATGAAATATATCAGTTTTTATTCTCGACTTGGGAGATCTGTGATTTTAAAGGGTTAAGAAAACCTCCACTGGGGCTGGAGAGATGGCTCAGGTTTAAGAGCACTGGCTGCTCTTCCAGACGTCCTGAGTTCAATTCCCAGCAATCACATGGTGGCTCACAACCATCTGTAATGGGATCTGATGCCCTCTTCTGGTGTGTCTGAAGACAGCGACACTTTATTCATATAAATAAAATAAATGAATCTTTAAAAAAAAAAAGAAAAGAAAAAAAAACCTCCACTGGATCTGTAAATATTATTTTTTTTTATTAAAGGCTTTGGACACCACTGTTCATCTAAAAGTTTCATGTTGCCTGTAGCCTTTGCCTTGTCCACTTTGCCATTGCTGCTGTTGTCAGTGTTCAGCTCATGTTTATGCATCATGAGGGTGAGCTTGTGGATGTGTAACCTCTGACATTGCTAGGAGATACAGCCTCGGAAAAGTCCCTGTCCCCTGACTTTACAGTCTTTCTGTCCTCTCTTCTGCAGTGTTCCCTAAGCCTTAGGTGCAGGAAAGTGCGAGAAATAGTCCTCCCAAGGAGTAGAGCACAGCAGTGCTTGTCCAACATGAGATGCTCAGTCCCCAGAACATCGTACGAGTAACCTTATACAGACTGAGCAGGTTGTTTAGGGATGTACTGTGTGCGTGCTAGTGTGTGTGTGTGTGTGTGTGTGTGTATTTGACAACAGTTAACAGAATTTTTTTTTGTCCATCCTACACACAGGCCCCCTTCCTTACTCCTATACAGATGCATACAGTACTACAGAGGTCAAAGGCTGTGACCCCCAGGAGAGGGTGTGTGCTCATCTTCCTCAGCCTTCCAACCTCATTTATAGTTTCCAGTTCCATCCATTTTGGTTTTGGTTTTTTTTTGGGGGGGGGGGTTGGGTTTTTTTGTGATAGTTTCTCTGGGTAGCCCTGGCTGTCCTGGAACTCATTCAGTAGACCAGGCTAGCCTTGAACTCAGAAATCTACCTGCCTTTGTCTCCCGAGTGCTGGGATTAATGGTATGGGCCACCACCGTCCAACTCTATTGTTTTTTTCAAACTATAATTCTGTTTTTCTTTGTGTGTATGTACCACTCTTTCACCTGCTGCCAGACATTTAGTTGATACATTTCCTTGACATTATGAATAGAGCAGCCATAGACATAGATGAGAAAATATGTCTGAAGTAGGATGTAAAGGCCTTTTGATAGATGTCCAGGAGTGATATAGCTAGACCAAGTGGGAGTCTGTCTTTAGGCTTTCGAGAATCTCCCATTGGTGTCCATAGTGGTGGTACCAGTTCACACTCTAGGCAGCGTGAGTGAGTCTTCTTTTCCATAGGTCTTCAATGTTGCTCTTTCCTTTTCTTTTAATTTCTTTTAATTTACTTACATTTCAAATGTTATCTCCTTTCCTGGTTTCCCTCCCTCCTGGAAACACCCTATTACATCTTCCCTCCCCCTGCTTCTATGAGGGTCTTCCTCTACCTACCTACCTACCCACTCCCACCTCCCCACCCTCGATTACCCTGCCTTGGGGCATCTATTGAGCCTTCATAGGACCAATGACCTCTCCTCCCATTGATGCCTGACAAGGCCATCCTCTGCTACATATGCAGCTGAAGCCATGTGTACTTTTTGGTTGGTGGTTTTGTCCCTGGGAACTCTGGGGAGTTCTGGTTGGTTGATACTGTTGTTCTTCCTATGGGTTGCAAACCCCTTCACCTCCTTCGGTCCTTTCTCTAACTCCTCGATTGGGGACCCCGCACTCAGTGCAATGGTTGGCTGAGAGTATCTGTCTCTGGAAGGGCCTCTCAGGAGACAGCTATATCAGGCTCCTGTCAGCAAACATTTCTTAGCATCCACAATAGTGTCAGAATTTGGTAATGTATCTGGGATGAATCCCCAGGTGGGGCAGTCTCTGGATGGCCTTTCCTTCAGTCTCTGCTCTGTACTTTGTCTGTATATTTGGGGGGTCAGGGGAGGTTGTTGCTGTTTTTGATGAGACCCATTCTGACATCGATGAGATAGAGTCATAGTGTTTTCATTTGCATTTCCCTGATGGCCAAGGATGTCAAACACATTTAAAAATATTTATTAGCCATTTTATTTCCCCTTTTGAAGATTCCCTGCTGCTCAGCTCATTTTTTAATTGGGTTGCTTATTTTCTTGCTGTTAGGTTTTTAAGTTCTTTGTATTTTCTAGATAACTATCCATTACAGATGACAAAAGCTTTCTCCTGCTCTGTAGGCAACCTCTTTACTCAATTAACACTTTCCTTTGCAGAAATTAATTTCATGTAGTCCCGTATGTTGATAATTGCCTTATTTCCTGAGTGACTGGACTCCTATTTTAAAAGTCCTTACCTGTGACTTGAGGTATATTCCCTACATTTTTCTCTAGCCGTTTTCCCAGGTTTAAGGTTTGGTTCTTTCTTTTTATGTGCATTGGTGTTTTGCCTTTATATATACACGTGAAGGTGTCAGATCTTCTGGAACTGGAGTTACAGACAGTTATGAGCTGCCATGTTGGTGCTGGGAATTGAACCTGGGTCCTCTGGAAGAGCAGCCAGTGCTCTTAACCACGGAACCATCTTTCCAGCCCCAGTGTTGGCTCTTTTTAGCATGATGACCTTTCTACTCCCCTGCTTCTAGAAGCTTTTGGAATTTCTTTTTTTCAATTCCTGCAATTTTTAAATCGTATGATGCTGGTGGCTTGTTTCTGTTCGTTTATTTATACAGAGTCTTCCTTTATAGCCCAAGAGGCCTCAAATTTGCAATCCTCCTGTCTTTGATATGTGCCACCATTCTCTCTTTGGTGCATGTTTATTTGTTAAAGAAGGTTTTATTTTTACTAGTTTAAATTATTTGTAGGTGTGTGGTCTTAATTTTATATGTGCAAGTGAGTGCAGGTGCCCACAGAAGCCAGAGGCATCTGATCCCCTGGAGTGGGAGCTACACATGGTTGGAACCTACCTGGTGATTGTGTAGGAAATGACTCAGGTGCTCTTTAGCCATTTCCTCAGCTCTGCAGATATGGTATAATCTGCTGTGCTGAGGATTCACTGGGCCCTTTCAGTCTGGAAACTCAGGTTGTTTAGTTTCATAGAATTCAGAGTGATTGAAGAGATGGCTCAGCGGTTTAAGAGCACTGACTGCTCTTCCAGAGGTTCTGAGTTCAATTCCCAGCAACCACATGGTGGCTTACAACCATCTGTAGTGGGATCCAATGCCTTCTTCTGGTGTGTCTGAAGAAAGAGTACTCATATACATAAAATAAATAAATCTTTTTTAAAAAAAGAAATTTATTTCAGGATTTACATTTTTCAAAATTCTCTTCATATCTTCTATCTTAATATGTGTTTGGTCTACTTCCTAAACATCTCCAAATGTTTGCTTTTATTCAGGTCTGAGTTGCCTTACTTTGACAAATAAAAATAGCTTAGTTTATTAATGGAGTGTGGAGGACTTTATATGGGATTTGTTGAAGGTACTAGGCCATATAGTAAACATTTCAGGCCATATGGGTTCCCTAATTCACCATGAAGTATGAAAGTAACCCTAGGCAAAATACATTAACAAATGAGTCCTGCTGCATTTCAGCAGACTTGTTGAGGAAACAAGTTTGGACTGGCTCTTGCCTATTGTTGGTATATTGCAGCTCCTCAGTAAAAAGATAGATTTGAGGCTGGAGAGATGGGTGACTCAGCAGTTAAGAGTGCAAGCAGCTCTTTCAGAGGGCCATATGGCACCTTACAACATCTGTAACTCCAGTTCCAGGGACCTGACACCTTCTTCTGGCCTGTGTGCACCAGGCATGCATGTGATGAACATGAAGGCAAAACACCTATAAAACATAAAATAATGATTAACATATTTTAAAAAGATAATATTTTAAAATAAAGTAGATAATAGGCTTTTAGCTAACTATTGAAAGCTGAGAACATACTTTTTCTCTCAGTTGTGAACCTCACTCATACCCAACTATACATAGAAGATAGGACCAAAGATATTGTATATATAATCTTAGATCTTAAAGACCTGTTACTTGTTGTAGAAATTTAGCAATATTTTATACTAAGGTTATATGCTCTGGATAATACTAATTTTGTTAAAGGGGTATTAAAACTTCATATTTTTCCAAGATATATCCAAGTCATTTTTCCGAACAGCAGTATTTCTAGCATGTATGGTATTCGTTGAAAATCAGTTCTTTAAATTAAAAAAACTTAAAATTTCTAAAGGTAAAATGGTAAAGCAGTAATTATATAATACTCAGTTACACCCCTCAGCCTTTTAGACGAGATTGTCATATTCAGGATAAACCTTCAGGTTTCTAGGATTAAACATTATTATTCTGAGTCTAATTACTCAAGTAGTTTGCTATTGGATTGTTTGTCTGTATGAGAATCTGAATAAAATCAGAGCTGTACAGTACTACGATCTCACTGACTCTGGCTTCGTTTAAGTATATTTATTAAACAGTGCAGTGCTCATTGCTGGAGATTTCAAAGCTTCTGTACATCAAAACTATTGGCAAATTATTGATGCATTTGAAACTAAAGGATTATATGGATATTTTTCTTTAGAGAAACCTCCAGCACCATCACAAGTCCAGTTAATCAAAGCTACTACCAACTCTTTCCATGTCAAGTGGGATGAAGTGCCTACGGTCGAGGGCTATCTTTTGCAGCTGAATACTGACTTGACGCACCAAGCTACATCATCTGATTCTTCAGCTGCATCAAATATGCTAGGTAAAACAAGTGTCATGCTTGAGGAATGCATGTCTGCTCGTGTGCTTCTTAAAAACACAGAAAATTATGTGGTTATACTCCGTTCAGGACTATTTGTGAATTTTAACCTGTCGTGGTCCATACCTGGTAAGCCAGCTCTCCTCAGCTTCAGCTCTGAAACGTGGCTGTTTTACTGTTTGCTGTGGTAGAACTCAGAGAGTTACAGAGAGTTCATTTTGGTGCAGTTTTAAAATTTATAGAACTTGAGTTCCAGAAATGATTTTAATTAGCTTTCAGAAATATTTTACTGTTTTTTTAAAGTGTTTTTAACTGAATAGACCCTGGAAAGTAATTAAATTTGTTATAGTCTACAGGAAGGATTTCAGCAACTGTTAAGTAAACTATTAAGAAATTGGCTAAACTTGAGTAAAGATGGTATTTTAATCTCTAACATGTATATTTACAACATATTTTATGGATGCTAATTAAGAGCACATCAGTGTGAACTTTCTCATTCCTACAGGAGGCAGGACGGACCCTCACAGACAAGGCAGTAATAGCACCCTTCATAACAGTGTAAGTTGAAGCATCTGTGATGACAAATGAGAATTTTTGGCTTTAGCTCTAGTTTTTATTGAGATTTTTTTTCTGTATATTACTCTGAATTAATGATTACTCCTGGCTTTATATAAGAATCATTCCTGAGATTTTCCAGGCAGCTCTGTTCTCCCAGGGCTGGGCTGGGGGTGAGGCTCAGTGTTAGAGTGCTTGGCAGCATATATGATACCCTGGATTCTCTCTCTAGCCCCACAGAAATAAAAGGGAAAAAAGTTCCACAGATTATTATGACAGAAGCCTGAAGTGAATTCTCTTGTTATGAAGAGAAGCCTGGTTTCATCACATATAGCATTGAATGCTATTCGACTCAGATTGATACTTATGAGCCAGGCATGGTGGTGCATGTCTGTATTCCCAGCATTTGAGAGGTGGAGCCAGAGGGTTCAGAAAGTCAAGGCCAGCCTTAGCTATACTGTTCAGAGCCAGCCTGAACTGAACAAAACCCTGTCTCAATCAAAATGCATTTTCATATGTTTATATTGTGACTCCTAGATGTCACACAAACATTAATTCTGAATCTATAAAATATGATTTAAGTATATCCTCATGGTTTACTATATATTTCATTTACCAAAGAATATCAGTAGCTAAACTGAACAACTATGAGTTTACTTGTTTTTTATGAAGTAGTCATGGTAAGTATTTGTATAAGATAATGGCTCAGCTTATTAAAGCTCATATTTCTTCTGATAAACTGCTGTTGATACCAGTGGAACTTTATATGGGAAGGGGTGAGCTGTATTCCTATTCTGAGCATGACTGAGGATCAAGAATATGAGAAAATACTGTAGTTGTCCAGGAAGGAGGTCTTACATGTTTTGTTCATACAGTTTGTGAGTAGCCTATTTTCTTATATTATGTATATAAAGTTGTTATGAATATTATGTTATGTGTGTGTGTATACCATAAACTGTGTATACCATAAGGTACTGTTGTCCCTTCCTGTTCTTGGATCTTACTAAAAACGACTCCTTTAAATTATTCTAGCTTTCTTTTAGTATCTAACTGTGCCCTCCTAAATGAAGTCATAGTTGGGTGTGGTACCACACCTTTAATCTCAGCATTCAGGAAGCATAGGTAGGTGGATCTCTGTGAGTTCAAGGCCAGTTTGGTCTACTTAGTAAGTTCTAGGACAGCCAGGGCTGCATAGTGAGACCCTGTCTCAAAAAACAAAGGAGAAAAACAACAACAATAAATAAAGACCTTATTACACCAAGCCTTTACTCTCTAGCTTTTGATCACTTCTCTTCACTGAGAAGATGATGAAACTGGGGAGTGGGGAGTGCTTGTAAGCCCATCCTCAGGAGGCAGGCGTCCTCGGGAGGCAGGAGCAGCAGTCTTAAGCCAGCCAGCCAAGCCTCCTTGGCAAATTCTAGGCCAGGGACAGCCTTCTTGAGGAAGTACAGCCAGGGCTTCCTCTGGTCTCCATACACATGTGCAGACATGTTCACATGCACAAACACATTCACACAGGAGAAATAACAGAAGGCGAAGACTTGGTGATATCTTCCCCCATGTCCTCTCTCCTCCAGCCTTGAATCTTCGTAGTTGACTTATTTATAGACAATGACTTATTTACAGATGCCATGTAAACATGTTGTCAGTATGTTCCTTCACATGTAACTTTGCTTTTCCTGCCATTAGTTGCCTCCCTTTTTCATTTTCTTATTTTTTCTTTCCTATAATTAATTTATATTCAGATTCCAGCAATTTGTTTTTCTTTTTTTGTCTTCTGGAGCCTTTCTTTATGTTCTAGTTCAGGGTCTCCTAAGCCTGTTCAACCCCTTTTTTTGCCTAAGAAAAATATACACACTCTAGTATCTAATATAAAATAAGTATACAAATGAAATACCTGCTAATAATAGTTTACAGAGAAATGTGTGGTGTGTATATGCAAGTGGACGTGCATAATCAGGGACACATGGGAGGCAGAGGCTAGCATTGGGTTACTTCTCAGTCATTCTCTCCCGGAGTTTTAAGACAGGATCTCTGAACCTGAGTCTTGTGAATTCAGCTAACGCTGGCTGGCCAGCAAGCTCTAGGGTCCATCCTCCTGTCTCTCTTCCCTCAGCCCTAGGGCTGAAGGGATGTTCTACCTCATACAGTTTTTTCACATGAATTTTTGTTAGGATCCTGGGCACCTGAACTCAGGTCCTTATATTTGTGCTGAAAGTATTTTTGTCAAGTATTTTTCAGGTATGCTGAAAGTATTTTGTTGGGGAGTCATCTCCCAAACCTGAGAAATTGCTTTAAAAATAATTATTTGTTATACATACAGTTTACCATCATAAAAGCAAATTTGCACATGGTGACTCACAACCACCCGTAATGGTCTGATGCCCTCTTCTGGGCCTCAGATAGCTGAGGTGTGCCTGAAGATAGCTACAGTGTACTTACATATAATAAATAAATAAATCTTAAAAATGTGTATATATATATATATATAATGGTTCAGTGAATACACACACACATATGAGTAAAACAACAGCAACATTGGAGTGTTTGAAGGAAGGCAGGCCATCTTTATGGTTGCATGGCTATACAATGTATGATGTTGTCATTGAGAAATTGAACTGCCATAAAGTTTAAATGTGTTCATTGTATTATGTTTAGGAAGGTAAATTAAATGTCACTAATAAAGTCCCTGTCTCTTGTGTTCTCCCCTCTCCCAGTCTCCTGTGCCTCACCCTCCAAACTAACCAGAATTAAATGTCTATATAGCCAGGCTTAGCATGAGGAAGGTTTCTATAAGACTGATATTAGTATATTGAGTCTTTATACATAAAATTCACTCATACAGAATAATTCCTTTGCTGAAATTTTTCTTTTAAGAGTCATCAGATTTTTTTGCTCTGTGTCTAATTTGTTTTTTAAAAATCAAATAGGAGCTAACAAAATGGTTCAGTGAGACAAGAACTTACTATGCAAGCCAGACCCCCAGAGTTCAATCCCTGAACCCACATAAAAAGCAGAAGGAGAAATCTCACTGCATAGAATTGTCCTCTGACTATACATGCACACTTGTACACATATACACAGTTAACACATGGTTAATAAAAACGTTAAGTGGAGCGGTTTTCATGGCCTCACTGTGTTACATGAGTATTTCTTTGTCATACTAGCCACCATGTTAAAAACTAAATATGCTAAACTATAACTACAGTCTTTGGAACATAGAAACTACGTGGAAAAAATCTCCTAAAACTACTAGTTTTAAAGAATTCTATAGAAGTTAGTGATATCATTTTAAATGTTTTATGTTTAGTAAGTTTTAGTTTCTGTTGTTGTTTTGTGAGTCATATTTCTAGTGTAGGCTAGCCTAGAGCACTGGAGCTTCCTGTCCTAGCTCTCAAATGATTGGGATCCCAGGTGTGCACCACTACTCCCTGTTGGTAAACTTGCCTTCCTAAATGTATTTGTAAATATTTTGCTTTAATATGTGTCCTTCTGTTTCACTTACATCACTTGCTATGATAAGCTGTTTTATTTCTTGTAGGTTAGTGATACAGTAAACAGTACAAAAACTGAGCACACAGCTGTGAGAGGAACCTCACTGAAAAGCAAACCAGACTTGCGAGCAGCAGATTCTAGTGCAGCTTTACACTCACCATTGGCGCCGAATGCGTCCAACAACAGCAGCTGTGTGGCGGACATGCTGTGGAAGAATGAAGGTATAGATAAAGCTTTATAGCCTGGGTAGGGAATTCCAGAGTTACTGAAGAAGCAGATATTACACTGTTTACACTGGTTTTGGTGGGGAGTGGAGTGTGTGCGTATGTGTGTGTGTATATGTGTATGTGTGTGTGTGTGTGTGTGTGTGTGTGTATTTGGTTTTTTATGACAGGGTTTCTCTGTGCAGCCTGGCTTTGTATTTGGAGATTGCCCTGCTTCTGCCTCCCAGATGCTGCTATTAAGGATATGCGCAGCTACCACCCAGCTTGTGTGTGTGTGTGTGTGTGTGTGTGTGTGTGTGTGTGTGTGTGTGTGTGTATGTGTGTGTGTGTGTGTCTTACTATGTAGTCTTGGCTGTACTGGAATTAACAGAGATCCATCTGCCTCTGCTTCTTGAGTGCTGGGATTAAAGGCAAGTACTTATGTTACATGTTTTTGATAATTTTCCTCGGAGTGACCATAGCTGACAAGTTCACATTGTAAATATGAAATTTCAGTTCGGGGAGTGTTTGGTGACATTGAGGTTGGCCAGTGTGATCAGTGTGACTGTCTCTGTGCTTATTTTCTGGTCACTTTTTAGCTATATGAGGTTATTTGTTTATCTTATTGCTATTTCTTTTTTTTTTTAAGATTTATTTTATTTATTTTATGTGTATGGATACTCTGTAGCTGTACAGATGGCCATGAGCCATCATGTGGCTGCTGGGAATTGACTCAGGACACTCCGCTCGCTCTGGCCCCTCTCACTCCAGTGTAACTCACTGTAGCTGTCTTCAGACACATCAGCAGAGGGTGTCAGATCTCATTACAGATGGTTGTGAGCCACCATGTGGTTGCTGGGATCTGAACTCAGGACTTTCAGAAGAGCAGTCAGTGCTCTTACTTGCCGAGCCATCTTGCCAGCCCTTATTGCTATTTCTAAAATGCTGATATCTGTGCTTGATAAATAGTTGTCATTTAGTAAATAGTGGCATAGCATGTATCTAAAGTAAGGAAATTTGGTTATAGGAACTGTATTCATAAGACAGCTCACGATTTGATGATTTTTTTAAAATTTGAATATTCTGTTGTATTTTGTTTTGTTTCTTCTTTTTGGTTTTTTGAACAGGATTATACTTTGTAGCCCTTGCTAACCTGGAACTCACTATTACAGCCTAAAGTATTGCCAGCCTAAACTTGTGGCAATCCTCCTACCTCAGCCTAAAAAATGTTGTAATTCACCATGCCTGGCTATATTCAGGTGCCACTCAGATATATTTCAAGTATTGTTTATGATTTCACCATCTGAAATTATTTTATTAATTCTGTCATATCCTTGGAGTAGAAAGTAGCTTTTTAAATTTAAGACTTTGCAATATCTGTTTTAAATCTGTTTTAGGGATTCAAATGTAACAGGATAAACATTGTTTTTAAATATAACAGGATAAACATTGTTTTTATTTCCATTTTGCATCTGCAGTAGATAAAAATACTGAAGAACATTATTTTGTATGCTTTTCTCATTTCATTACTGATACAAGAGCTGCGCTCTGCTGATTCTCCGTTTTGATTGGTTGGATTTTACTTTTTTTTTTTGAGACAGACTCACACTGTCTCCCAGGCTGGCTTAGAAATCAGGTGTTCCCCAGGCTACCTGGCCTCAGGCTCCTAGTGCGTCTCCTGCTTCATCCTTCCAAGTGCTGGGATTGTGGGCATGGCCTGCTATGCCTGTCAGGATTGCTGGCTTTCTTGATAAAAAGGGATTATTTGGTATAGATGAGCTTGATTCTGAACTTCTAGTTTAAAATTTTTTATTTGTAATTTTCTGCTGTACAAAGAAGCTTATATACTGAAAACAAACTTGAGCTTGAGCCTTCCAATTTTTTGGTAAAATTGGTTCTGAGCAGTTGGTAAAGCCAGAGCTTGTGCCACAGTGCCTGACACACCATACACTGTTAGGGCCTGCCTCTTTGCTCTCAGGTTACCAGCAATATG
Source organism: Mastomys coucha (assembly GCF_008632895.1). Lineage (NCBI taxonomy): Eukaryota > Metazoa > Chordata > Mammalia > Rodentia > Muridae > Mastomys > Mastomys coucha. Next base: position 14,137,796 of record NW_022196910.1, on the reverse strand, counting down.
ACATTCTTTGCAGACTGTAAGAACTGCCCTGTGTGCTTCCAGCAGTAAAGGTTTAGATGTTAGGACTGCAGGTGTGTTCTCCTTGAGATAACCCTCTGGCTTTACCAGGAGGAGGGATGGGTTAGGAAGTAATTGAAAGACTGGTTAGGAGTTCTTTCAGGAGTCTCAGACAGATATGTACAAAGACACCACAGTGGGTAAGATAGAGGGGGGAAAATGATTAAAGAGGCTCTTAATATGCCTTTGGTATAATATAAAGGTATATTACAAACTTTGCAGCTGGCTGGTTATGAGAGGAAAAGGTAAGTCACATAAAACTGGTTTTAGTTGAACATCACAATGGACACTGAATACTTGAGGAATATATTAGGTAGGTTAATATATAGATATGGAGTCTAAGAAGTAGTATTTGTCTATAATACAAATGTAGAAGTTATCTGAAATGGAAGTTCCACAAGAGCAGATTCCCAACAGCTAATCCGTGCCCAGGCTATCCATGCTTGACTGGTGAGTGATTGGTGACTGGTGTTTGCAGCATAGGGTACATGGTGGGAGAGGGAAGAGCTGTCTAAGAACACCAGGTAGAAAACATCACTGAAGCCGGGTAGCGGTGGCACACGCCTTTAATCCCAGCACTTGGGAGGCAGAGGCAGGCAGATTTCTGAGTTTCGAGTTTCTCACTACAGAGTGAGTTCCAGGACAGCCAGGGCTACACAGAAAAACCCTGTCTCAGGGGAAAAAAAAAAAAAAGGAAAGAAAGGAAATGTTACTGAAGAGAGTGAGAAAGATAAATGTTTTTGTTTGTTTGCTTGCCTGCTGTTATTTTTGTCTCTTTCTTTATAGTAGGCATCACAGTTTGCAACTCTTTGCACATGTATTTTTACCAGATAAAGAACTCCATGAGGCATGAACTCTGCCTGTTCTCTCAGCATCAAAAAAACAGACATAATGCTCTTTTGTCAGATGAGTGATTTTAATTCATAGGAAGAGACAGGCTTTAAACAGAAGTGTGTGGGCACCACTGTTTATTTTCCACAATGGAAGAGAATACAGAAAATGGACAAGATCTTAAATACATTTAGGACAGGAGAAAGCAGAACAGTAAGAAATTCATGCCCGATTACCACCCCCTCCACACATATACACTCTAAACCTAGTGTCAGAGCCATTTGATCTCTAGTATAGTAGCAAATAATGTTAGTATTTAATGTGGAAGAGGGAGCTGAGATGTTACACATTCGTGCTAGGTCCAGTGCACCTATTCTAAACATTTTATACCCAGAGATTAATCAGAAAGCTCCAGGCTTCAAAACTTGGGTCCTCAGGCTGGAGAGATGGCTCAGTGGTTAAGAGCACTGACTGTTCTTCCAAAGGTTCTGAGTTCAAGTCCCAGCAACCACATGGTGGCTCACAACCATCCATAATGAAATCTGACGCCCTCTTCTGGAGTATCCAAAAACAGCTACAGTGTACTTACATATAATAAATAAATCTTAAAAAAAACCCTCAGGTCCTCATGCTTCGACACATGTACTAAACTTAAGGACAGTAATTACTGAACCTTGACTCTCCAGTACTATTTCCAGCATGCAGACTGTGGTAGTCCAGCAGACCATTAAAACTGAACCATCCAGTACAAACAGGGCAGTTGTTAAAGCTGAGACCTCGCTAGCAACATCCAGTACCAAATCTAAAGGTTTGGAACACATTTCACACACTGTACTGTGATCCATTGATGCTTGTGAATCCTTACAGTTACCAGGGGTGGGGGTGGGGGGGTGTTGCATTGCACTGTGGGGCAGATCATGAAGCAGTTAGATAGATATGTAAAATAGTCTACCCTTTTCCTTTCCTTTGACTTTTATCTTTTATGAGCTAAATCTCACCATGTAGCCCTGTCTGATCTCCTAACTTGAGGTCCTCCTGCCTCAGCCTCCTGAGTGCTGAGATTATAGGTGTGGATTTTTGTACCCAACTATACACACCTCTTGTTAGCCTCAAATTAAACAAGTTTTTGTTGCTTGTCATGTTAGGAATTGAACCTAGGGTCACTCTTATGCTACATTGAGCTACATCCCCATCCCAGTAGTCTTTGCTCCTTTATGTGAAGTGTTTAGACAAACACACACTAGGATACAGTGTATCTCCTCTACTGTGAACAGGCTCAGCAAACTTGTTCCTTAGGAAAGATTAGTCCAGAGGATTAACAGTCCTTAGAGTTGATTGGTTTCTAAGGTTGTCACAGCTTATCTCTTGTACGAGGCACTGGGGTTCATCTTTGTAAACATCCTCTTTTTCACTGTAGCTAGTTACCCAAGCCTTAGAAAAGGAACATTGGCATTGGTGTGAATGGTTATTCATTTCTGATTGCTCTGACTTTTTTTTTTCAGGTGGTGGTTGTTGTTGTTGTTTGTGGTGGTGGTGGTGGTGGTGGTGTGTGTGTGCATGTGAAGGCCTGAGATACCTTGTGTGTCTTCCTCAGTCACTGTACATCCTGTTGCTTGAGATAGGGTCTCTAATTTTTCTGTGGAGCTTGCCAGTTTAGCCAACCCATCTGGCCAAGAAGCCTCAGTGATCTGCCTTTCTCTGCCTCGCCAGTACTGAGGCCCATGCCCAGGTTTTTTTACATGGGTTCTGGGATTGAACCGACTGAGGTGTTTCCCTAACTCCCCAGTTTTTTAGTCCCTTTAATCATGGTAAAATACACATAACACAGATTATGTTTAAAAGTTTGGTGTCGTTTAATACTCTGTATGTTTATTAACTGTTTTAATGTCTGAGTGATTATTTAATAGTTAACTGGTCATTTGGTTTTCAGTTGATGAAATATGTGCTCTGCCTGCAACTAAGATCAGCCGTGTAGAAGTGCATGCTGCAGCAACGCCATTTTCTGTAAGTTTATGACCTGGTTGTGATGCGTGTTTAAATGGAAGTGGTCTCAGGTTCTGTGTAGTAAGGAATTAATGGAAATTTAGAAGCAGGTGGAGGAGTAGGAAATTTCATAATAGGTTTAGTGAAAAAGATTGATAGAGTAATAATGTACATTTTGTGGTCCCAGTTTTGATGTAAAAATGTACTTAATACACATGTTCATATTCTCAGTGTATCAGCTCACAATGTACTCTCAGTTGTTAGGTAACTATCCTGGGATGTGAGGCCACAGATAATTTTGACATTCTTCTCCATGCTTTCTCTATTTTGTGTATGTTTAAATGAATATACACATGTCTATTAGTGTAAGTTACATTAATGGTTAAAAGATGGGATTTATCGTGGAACAGAAATGCTTGGGTAGCTGCTTCATAGTAGCACAGCAGAACTTTACAATAGCAGATTGACGTACATGCAAAGCTAGCTCAAAAAAATCTGACATGGAGTTGTTCTGTGGATAGCCATAATGGACTTGCCTATCACCAACCTTAAATGCTTGCAGAGTTCCTCACAGGTGCACCAGGATTGCCTTACTTGTATAAATATGAGGATCATACATACATACTGTTTTTAGGATTTTAAAAAATTGTCATCTTACTTTGTTGCTGTGATTATTTTATTGATTAATTGCTTACCTTTTAGAGTCATTCAGAATTGTCTATAGTTTTTTTTTTTGTTTTGGGAATTTTAATCATATATCTTCCTTTGTCCATGTTCACCTTTCCAGAATGTTAGTCTATGTTTGTAGCCTCTTCTCAGGGGAGGATTATTAAATGGGAAATGCTTCTTCTGAATTTATGATTCATCAGCCACAGTTGTGTTTGTTATTTCAGTTGGAGTCAGGTGCCTTATCAACCTTGCTGAAGAGTTTTTACAACTTTAGCAAATGATCTGTTTAAAGCTGCTCCTAAGCATTAAAGACTCTTGTAGTCAGTTCACTCTGTCCTGTGTGCTAGCCTGAGTAACTAAAAGCATGGCTGATGAGCATGTGCGTGTGCTCTTGTGTATTTCCGACAGACGTAACCGAAGTGCACACTTGTTTTGAACTTCTGCAAGCAGCGTGTTGTTCATAAGAAGACGACTTTAAAGATTAGGTCCAGGATAAGTATGGCTCACCCCAGAAAGTAGCTTAAATAAAGTCTGTTTATAAAGCAAGCAAAGAAACATAAAACAGTTTAATCCATTCCCAGCTTCAGTGTATATTCAAGTACATTCAAATTGCATTTTAGTTGTGAACTTTTTTTCTCCTTTTAGGTTTGGAGAAGCACAGGTATTTCAGATACAAAAATCACCGATCTCTGCTTGCTTGTTTTGAATCTAGAGGGGAAAAGCCAGCTTGGGATGGAGTTTTCTACCTGTTCCTTTATGAGTAGATAGTAGCATTTCTCTAAAGGGGTTACACTTTCTGAGGGTCTCTGACGGTGTTCTACAAGACAACTGGCATTTAAACCTGTCACTGATGGGAAGCATGCTCACTGAACCCAGGTTGATAGTGGCAAGCTCCTGGTGTCAAGTATCTATCACACTGTGTTTGATGGACATCCCTTTTCCATTGGCAGCTGACCTGGTCTGTTAAAACTTGTGTACTATGAGCTTGTAGATCACGGCATGGGATTATGTAAGTCTTGACAGTTCTAAGTTTAATGCTGTCTTCATAAACTTTCCTTTCTCTGAAATTAGAAAGAGACACCTTCAAATCCAGTGGCCATTTTGAAAGCAGAGCAATGGTGTGATGTAGGAATTTTTAAAAACAATACAGCTTTGGTGAGCCAGTTTTATTTGCTACCAAAAGGAAAACAAAGTACGTCAAAGGTAACTGTTGATAAATTTTGTATACTTTGAGAGCTGAGGATGTAACTGTGACAGAATGTATGTCTAGCATGTATGTGAATTTGGCACAACTTCTAGCACTTGAAAAGCAAGCTAAATATATAAAATGTGAATTGTGATCCTGGAGAGTGGGGTTATTTTGATAACCGTCATTGAAGTCATTTGAAGGAATCAAGTTGGGGTCTTTCCACAGTGTATTATTGTGATTATTGAGAGTGCTGAATAGACAGTCATCTTGCATTCTTTAATGCTGCTTTTTAAATATGGCACATTTTAAAAAATAATCTGCATCAACTAAGGTATGTTTCTTTTCTTTTTTGAGACAGAGTCTCATGTAGCCAGACCAGCCTCAAACTTCTTAGGTATCCAAGGCTAGCCTTAAAGTCCTGATTCTCTTGCTTCTACCTCCCAATTACTAAGATTACAGGTATAATTGAGCTGGGTTGCAAGGCATAATGATCTGTCTGGTCAGATAAAGTAAGGGCTTAAAAAAATGTCTCAAATGGGTGGTGTTGGTGCATGTCTTTAATCCCAGTACTCAGGCAATCAGATCTTTGAGTTTGAGGCTAGCCTGATCTGAAGAGTAAGTTCCAAGACAGCCAGAGCTACATAGAGAAACCACAGCTTGAACAAAAACAACAAAAAAAGCCTGCTTCAGGTTGTATGGTGACGGCACCCACCTTTAATCCCAGCCCTCAAGAGGCAGAGGCAGGTGGATCTCTGTGAGTTGTAGGCCATCCTGATTTACATAGTTTTAGGGCAGCCAGAGCGACATAGTAAGAGCCTGTATCACATACTGTTGTACCTGATTATTTCAGATGAGGGACACCCAAACCAACCTATATATCACTTATCAGTTTAGTTTCTGTAACAAAACCTTTGGCAATCCTTCCCTCTTTTTGATATTGAATATTTTTAATTCTTGATAAAAATGAAAATTCTAGTAAACAAACATCACTTTTATGGCTCATGAGATTCCTGGCTGAAGCTGAATCTATGTCCATATAAAGATACATCCACATGTAAAGGCATGTTAGCTACTTAATTTTTCTCAAAACTTTCCTTTTTAAAAAAAAAGATTTGTTTATTATATAAATAAGTACACTGTCACTGTCTTCCGACACACTAGAAGAGGGTGTCAGATTTCATTATGGATGGTTGTGAGCCATCATGTGGTTGCTGGGATTTGAACTTAGGACCTTCAGAAGAGCAGTCAGTGAGTGTTCTTACTTGCTGAGTTATCTCCCCAGTGCCTTCTCAAAGCTTTCTTAAATTTTTAATTTCTTTATTCAAAAAACCTTTAGCAAGGACATTTGAATTTAAATTTCTTTTTTTTTTATTTTCTGTTTTTTTTCTTTTGTTTTGGTTTATATTTTTATAAAATAGGGACAGGGTCTCTCTGTGTAGCCTTTGCTTTCCTGGAATTCTATAGATCATGCTGCCTCAAACTCAGATCTTCCTGTTTCTGCCCTCCTAGTGTTGGTATTAAAGGTGTGTGCCACTACTGCCCAGCTGAATCTGAATTTCTAGTTTTGACATTCTTCAGTGTTAACTGGGCAAGTCAGTTGTGCCACCTCTCTGAGACCAGGCTTCCATACAGTGTGACAGTCCAGTGGTACTTGGTCTAGCACAGGCCTGATGGCTGGGCAGAGGAGCTACAAAGTGTTTGCTGGGGATAGATGCTAGGATAGTCCCACCTGAGAGGATGTCACCATTTGACATTTATGTTTCGTCCTGAATAGAGTCTTTAAATATCCTACATATTAGTCACTCCTTTTCTGCCAAGCTTGCTTGTTTGTTTCTAAAGGGCAGTGCGCCTAGGAGGAGCATTATATGACACCAAGGCTGGGACTCTTCTCCCACTTAATAAGTTTGCATGGGGATAGGGATTTGTTTTGTTTATTGTGATAGCAGCTCTGTTTTTTTTTTTTTTAAGATTTATTTATTATTATAAATGAGTACACTGTAGCTATCTTCAGACCACCAGAAGAGGGCGTCAGATTTCATTACGGGTGGTTGTGAGCCACCATGTGGTTGCTGGGATTTGAATTCACGACCCTCAGAAGAGCAGTCAGTGCTCTTACCCACTGAACCATCTCACCAGCCCCTGCAGCTCTGTTTTTTTATTTTTGGGTTTTTCCCCCTGCCTTTCCTGCCTCTCATGTGCAGAATTCCCTTGCCTTTCTCCTTATACTGAGAGATTCAGATCACCTTTCCTCTGGATAAGAAGCCCTGGTTCAGGCAGGGGCTTAATGGGTTCTGTATTAGAGTTTTAGTCTTTGTGTGATAAAGGGAAATACATTATGGAACTGGATCCTTAAAATACACTCATTCTTAAAAAGTTTTGTTGTTTAATAAAAATTAGAATTATAACTTTGAAGTACATATGTACTTTTTCTCTGACTTTTGTACATTTCACATTTCAGGTAGGAAATGCAGATGTACCTGACTACAGTTTGCTTAAGAAACAGGATCTTGTTCCAGGAACAGTATATAAATTCAGGGTTGCTGCAATCAATGGTTGTGGAATAGGCCCTTTCAGTAAAGTCAGTGAATTTAAAACGTGTATCCCTGGTTTTCCTGGAGCTCCGTCTACAGTCCGCATTTCTAAGGTAGTCTGTCAGGTCCGGCAAGACTTGACTGTGATACAAATGATTTGAAACTCCTGTGTTGAGACATTCGTATAAGCACTTGTGAAAGATACCTAAGAGAGGTGGATTAAATGTTAAAAGTTTGTTTTGGTAGCCATGCATGGTATTTTTCAATACCAGATTGCAAGCTGAATTATAATACACAAAGCACAGAAGGACTGGAAGTCAATGCATATTGTCTTGCTTGCATCACCCAGAGTTCATTCTGGAGAGTTCTAGATTTTAGAGCATATGAAGCTGGGTTACATTTTATAATAAGCCTTGCTCTTTGTTAGGAAAGAAAATGCCCTTTGGGGATATGATAGGAAACCTGGGTATTTAAGCTGTACTTTGTGAAAAGTGTGTGTAAACTGTAGAGCCAGTTAAGGTAGAGTCTTAGTCAGCAGTAAGGGTAACCCACGGAAGGAAGGCCCTGTCTCGTGAAGGCACAGTGACCCTAGAGAGAGCCAGAGAGCCTTCACCTGCCTTCTTCTTTTCCAGAATGTTGAAGGTATCCACCTTTCCTGGGAGCCTCCAGCTTCACCTTCTGGGAATATTTTGGAATATTCGGCCTACTTGGCTATCCGCACAGCACAAGTGCAAGATAATCCAAGCCAACTTGTGTTCATGAGGATCTACTGTGGTCTTAAAACCTCATGTATAGTGACTGCTGGGCAGCTGGCAAATGCACATATTGATTACACATCCAGACCTGCCATTGTGTTCAGAATATCAGCAAAGAATGAAAAGGGCTATGGACCAGCTACACAAGTCCGATGGCTTCAAGGTAACAGTAAGAAAGCTCCTTTGAGTTGAGTTGTTTTTATTAAAGCTGTTGTGATAGTTATTTATTAGTAACTGGTTATGAACATCTGTTCTTTGAAAGTATTCTCTGACTGTATTTCTAGCAGTTATGAATTTGAGTTTGTAAGTTGTTCTTAAAATGTATTTGCTCACTTCTAGATCCAAATAAAGATAGAAAGAAGCAAAGACTGAAAATTAGTATATGGATTCTTCCTTACCCATATAGCTACTTATAAAGAAAAAATAGCAAGATGAAGATAAAAGCCGTAAGGTGTATTGCCCCCTTTCTTTTATGAAGGCTGTGTAGCTCAGTCATCCTGCGGCTGCTGAGATGAGTTTAGTCACTGGCTGGTGGACACCTGCTGTGGTAGATGTTTTCCATGTTGTAAATGCCCTGTCTAAGTACCCACTGGCCTTATTCCAGGAACAGGGGTCTTCTATCAGCTATCTCTCAGTGCAGAGGATCTGTAATTCCAAGTTTAGTACTACCTTACTCCCTTATCTTCAGTTGTCACAAGCTTAAGCAATTAAAAGAGAAAGACTAGTTCAGCAACTCTGCTTTTGATTTTTAAAATTATTTTCTGAGAATTCTAGCAAAATATACAAAGGATAGTGAACAGTCTTGATTTGTATCTGACCAGTATACCTGAATGTATCTTTAGCTAAAGCACTTAGTCTGTCTGGCCCTTGATCTCTTCACTAGCATTGAAGGAGTTAGGAGAGTTTTCCTTAAAGTCCCTTTCAGCTCCAAGTGTTCCTATTTTCCTTGGGAGTTGGCTATATCCCTGAACACTGTCACGTTTCAGCAGTCGTAATGGCTTTAACTGCTTTCTCACCACTTCATTAAAGATTAGAGTATGTCCTCCTCTTGAAGAAAGAAAGAAGCACCTTAACAGGACCCAGGTTTTTACACGGTGTTTTAAACATTTGTAAGATCTTTGTATATGCTCTAGATGTTTTATTTTTGAATTATTTTTACCTCAAAATTGTATAAGCTTTTTTATATCAGAAAAAAAGCATTAGACAGCCACTTGAGGCTCCTTGCCACCTTAGAGATGCAGAAAGCTCCGAGACCACTTGGCTACAGGTAACTTACTCTACACCATTTGAAGTGTCATAGTTTGGCTGCTTAGTCAGATGGGAAGTGCAGTTGTGAAGTGACTACACACAGAGCAGGAACTGCAGAGGAGACGTTTCAGGCCGAGGGCTGCAGTAACCACAAGCACAGGACCAGCTTCTCCAGCTACACACTCTCACATACTCGTGCCAGTTTAGGACAACTGAGTAGCTGTGCCCTCCAACCTTATGTGTGATATGCCCAGTGCAGATGAATATGATTGTGAAGAATTGATATATATATGCCAGTTACTAACTTAAAGTGTATAGAATATTTTAATATATAATTTTTTGTAAAGAACTGGGATTTTTATACTACAGTATTTGTAATTAATGTGTCTCACTAATTAAATTTCTCTTGAAGAAAATATGCAAACTATTAGACACATGAGTGGCTTCTGAACTCTAAAGTTAAATAAATGCACTACTCTGGTGTTGTTCGGATACCTTTTTTGGGCCCATGAATCTTCCTCATTAAAAGGGTCCTTTCCCAGCAGTGTTTACAAGGAGCCTCTGGTTGGTTACCCCAGCAGTTCCCATGGGAGAGCTTCGCTCTGCCTTCACTTCATTCATGTGCTTTGCTTTGGCAGCGCTTGCTTTTGCACTAGTAGCCTTTGAGCTTACCTCATTATTATGTTTGCAATCATTTGTGTAGCTTCCATGATGTGTCTGATAGAAGCAAAACATGTCTTAACCAAAGGTACATGGCATGCAGATTTGCACATAACGAGTATAGGCTTTGTTGTATGTGTGTGCTCAGCTAGGAAGAAGCCAAGTTTAGAAAGGGTGCTTTAAGCCCAGTTACTTTAGTAGAAAACTTTGGGCTTCCAATTCTATTCTCTGTATTAATTAACAGTTTGCATCTTGAAACCATTTATCTTACTATTGAGGAATAAGTTGATGTAAAGCAAACTAGAACATTGGTTTTGTGCACATTTTTACCTGTCTAGTATGTGGTTTAGTTTATTTTGCTTAAAGGCATTACCTTCTGTTCTATACCAGGAGGCAGATGTGAGCCCATGGTTCTAATACACAATTTGCTTCTTTGAAGAAAGGGTAGCCTTTCTATACTAAGCAATTTGTTAAAATAATAAACCTTTTTTACCTCCAATTGCCCAAATTGTATTTTTTCATAAGCATTACTTCCTTAAGCATGAATCATGTTTCTGTTTCTGTTATGGGACTGGTGGCTGAAAGATCCTCTTAGCAGATCTGTGTGGCTTTGCTGTTAGCAGTTCCTATGGTGCTAGGACTGCGTGTCTGTGAAGTGAATAGAGCATCTGTCCCGCTGACATGCGCACTGCTGGCTTCTAAGGACTGCACATCGTCAGCTCCCATCTTCATCACACAGACCTTGTTTCTTTTCCTTCTTTTTGTGTGTGTGTGTGTGTGTGTGTGTGAGTGTGTGTGTGTGTGTGTGTGTGTGTGTGTGTGTGTGCATGCGCGCGCCTGCGCTAGAGATTGACCTTGGGGCCTGGGCACCTAGGCTAGTGTTCTAACACCAAGCGACACCACAGCCCAGGCAGTTAACTCTTCTAAGAGGATTTCCCCTAAGTTAAGTTTCTTTTGTCTCTGAGCTGTATAGCTGTCTTTGTGTCACAAGCCTCTTCCATGTGTTCTGGACTTTGGTTCATATAAGAAATAAAAATATTGTTGATACTGCATGCTCTTAGAATTATGTTTTAAAAAATACTGTATTGGCCTTATTTTAGTTTAGCAAATTGTTTTGGCAGTTTAACTAGAAATAAGTTATGTATAAACTCAATCTGTATTTAAAACCTAAAAGAATCTGACTGCATGTGTGAGGCACCTTCGCCCCATAACCCAGTTACATGTATAATCATCTGCAGAGAAGTAAAGCTGTTGCTCATTATTTCAAAGATTTGTAGACTAGCAAAAATTGCTTCTGCTTAGAGAGTGTCTGCTATGACTAAGGGGTTTTATTTAAGATGGTAGCATATTAACATAAAGACCATTTGTCACTTTCTGTCTGGAGTGATTCCTATCTGGGGCTCCTGTAGTCATCTGCGCCTAAGTGGAGAGACTGCGAGCGGGTTTGGTCTTTGGCCATCTGAAGTGTAACTGTTGGGCTTCCCAAGATGGATTTTAGGCAATCCTATGTATTGTGTACCAATGATGTGTAAAATAAAAGCACCTTTTCTATAAACAGTTACAGGTGTTATTATTTCTTTGACTCAAAGTGTAGTGTGGCAGAGCCTCTTTGTGTGATGCTGATGTGTGTCATTCACTTGAATACAACAGGAATCTCTAACCTAAGATGGACTCTCAGAAACTGAAGTAGGTTGTGCTCAGGAGTCATGTTCTTCAAGATTTGATGTCCATGAATTACAGGAAAGGTAAAAGAGACAGCTGGCTCTGAGGAGCAGCCTAGGCCCGGCTCACCATTTGCTGTCTTTCGTTTGCTTTCTGGAGGCTTTCCCCTGTGCTTTTGGTTCACAGCACTGATTCTGTCCTGCTACTTCCTTGCGATGCTTTAGCAAAAATCAGGTATAATGTTGCTGTCCCCAGATGTAGGGGCTCTTTCCTCATACTTGATCTTGTCACAGGAGCAATGCCACATCTGTCTGTCTTTACACACTTCCCCCTGTCTGTAATCCACATTTCCACTCCCACCATTTTTACTTGACCAGTGGCCACACCTTGCCTGATGTCCTCCACCTCCAGGGAGATCTAACTGCTGTATTAGTCTCAGTGATGTCCTCTGATTTGTTACCATTGTCCCATTCCCCTCTCTGATGCTGAGTGAGCAGAGCCTGGATCTTTGTATCTCTTCCATACTGGGCAGTCAATGGTACCTAAATATCTTAACAGGTAAGGAAAGGAATGTACCACCCTTGTATTTTTCCATTCCCCAGTCTCAAATCAGGATCAAAATGGGGTGGGTTTGAAGGAGAGTGGCTTAGTGTATTTTATCATCTGAGGGGAATAGACTCTTTAGTATGTCTTGCCTCACCGTGCCTGCTTCCTAAGGAAATGACCAAACAGATAATGAGTTTAGGAGGAGATGCTAGGGCCTCACAGAAGAGGAGGTCCTGATCTGAAGTTGTTGTAGCACTTGATGAGGTTAGCAGATTAATGAGTCATCATCTTCAAAGTCTCAGTGATGTCCTCTGATTTGTTACCATTGTCCCATTCCCTTCTCTGATACAGAGTGAGCAGAGCATCAGAGTTTGTGTTTGTTTGTTTGTTTTTGTTGCTACCGTCTTTGTTTGTTTTGAGACAGGATCTGACTAAACAGCCATGGGTGTCATGGAGTTAACCATGTAGATTAGAGGCTGGCCTCATCCATCCACTTGGCTCTGCCTCCAAGGTGTTGGGACCAAAGATGTGTGCCACCACTCAGGGCAGAAATCAGTCTCTTATGTCACTGCTAAGCTTAGTAGGCAATATACTGTTTTGTTTGGTTGGGACAAAGTCTCATTCTGTAACCTAGGCTGACTTTAAACTCATGGTTATCCTCTGCCTCAGCTTCTCAAGTGCTGGGATTCCAGCCCAAGTCATACTTACTTTAGGATTCTTACACTAGAGAAGTTAAGACCGTGGCCTTCCTCCCCTCAGTCTAGTGACAGTTAAAAGTCCCTGTACTTGTGTGTTTCTGTTCTACAATGTTTTATGATGAGCATACATGGGAAAAAAACCTATAATGTTCTGGGAGAAATTAAAAAACAGATTCTGTAAGCTGAAAGAAAGCTGTAAAATCTTGGGATGGTTAGCCTCCATGTTCCAAGCGGCTCTCCATTTTCCTGGCAGTGTGGAGCTGCTGTCCTTGAAGAATACATTTTTTAAAAAAGACTTCTGCTTGAGGGGTCTCCTGACCTCACCCCGTTTCATCAGAAACTGAGCATGCATACATCTAGTAAAAAGCACAGCAGGTACTTGGCAGAGTTTAGACACTCCCAGCGTTTGGTGCAAAGCCTTCCAGTTGCAGACACCTCCTTCATTAGATCAGATGTGGGTGAGAGTCTGGGTCTCAGAGCTGGCTGGGTGTGCTTGTATCTGTTGTTTCTACATAGCCGTGGCAGTGCCTGCAGCTTGTGATGAGTTGCTGGTACTGTGAGTAGAGCTGAAGAGGCCGTGGGCTCCTTCTCTGCTTCACCGAGGCTGCCCTGCCCCACTCCATAATCCAGGAGGGCAAGAACTGCAGTGGCTGATGGCTTCACTGTTTCACGAGCTCTTCGGTTTTTCAGAATTTCTGAATTGAGGACCAGAGCTTTTACTGAATTTCCTGAGCTAGGAGACGTTGTCCCTTAACTGCTGCAAGCCCACAAAAATGGGCACAGACAGGGATGTTGGCAGATAGACTAGAAACGGCTGACATTTTTACATGCCCAGAAGGAAGCTGACCCACAGCTGTATGTTGCTCAGGGTTTAGAACTATATAAGCATACAAATGCACAATTAGGAGAATGTGCCTAGGCAATGCCATTCACTAAGGAGGTACAGTTTACTTTATATTGACAATTAGTCCATCAGAACCCCAGGCTAGCTGAGACCTTATACACTCCAGTCTGGCTCATTATCTGCTTTATAGAAATAACTACACACAGTGAGCAAACCACTCATGCAGAGATGCAGCAGTGGCTGGGGGCTGCTGTGGAGGGCTGGGCTGTAGTGCTGTGCCTCTTCACCAGCTTTTCCAAGAAACCAACCACCCCTGGTTGTTTGGTGTGCCATGGACTTTAACATTGCTGTTGGCTGCCTCAAATTTGCACAGCAGCGACTGAAGTGGCAGTGTCGCCTTGTTTGGTGGAGTAAAGCACAACCTCACAACTTTCTTGTTTAAAAGTTTTTGCAATGAAACAGTGCATGCCAACTATAAACTGCATATAGAGTGTAAAAAAAAAAAAAGTAAAATGAGATTTTTACCAAAATCTTGCTTAAGAAGCAGAATAGCCTTACCTGCCTAGAAACATCTTCTACCCCTCCCTGCTTCACACACACTAGGTAGTGTAAAAGTTCTGGATTTGTCTTTTGTAATTACTCCTGCGTGTTTATTTATAGCTTTATCATACATGTGTATGTTTTGTTGTTGTTGTTGTTGTTGTTTTGAGACAGGGTTTCTCTGTATAGCTCTGGCTGTCCTGGAACTCACTCTGTAGACCAGGTTGGACTTGAACTCAGAAATCCACCTGCCTCTGCCTCCCAAGTGCTGGGATTAAAGGCGTGCACCACCACCGCCCGGCCATGTATATGTTCTTAATAAAATGTCTAGAATTACCTGGTTTTGAACTTATGTGTAAAAGGAGTCATGGTGTATGTATTGTGTGACTTACATTCCAGTGCCTCAATAATTTCTGTTAGACTGTTAGAGTTCAGAGGCCATAGATTTGAATATCTATCACAGCTTGCCGAAGTCTCCTGTAATGCTGAGCTGGGCTCTGAAGGGCTGTCACTGGCAGTGTCCCTGCCATTCCTGGAGCTACACCTTGGCAATACTCATTCTTGGCTGTCTAGTACTTGCCAATTAGGTGCATATTATACAGTATTTCATATTGGGTTTAATCTACATTTCCCTTATTACTGGTGGAATAATTCTCCATTTATGGGTCCTCTAACGTGAAATACTTAGTGTCTTTTGCCCATGTTTGATAAGTTGTTTTTCATTGACACATACGGTTTCTATATGTTTTGGATGTCAGTCCTTCGCATATGGTTACATATATTTCCTACCAAATTTGTGCATTGTCTTCTGTAGTTGTGTTGAATGTGCTAATCAGCTGAAAAACGTTTCCATCTTTTCAGTGTGTCTTCCCCAGTCAGAAGCATGTTGTGTCTCTCCATTGGTTAAGCTTTCTTTAATGTCTTCCAATAAACAAGTTTTCCCCACAAAAACTTCTACGTCTTATATTAGATTGTAAGAATTCTATATGTGTGTGTGCATGTGCATTCCTGAGTGCATGTGTGTTTTGTTGAGATAGTGTTTCTCTGTGTAGCCCTGGCAGTCCTAGAACTTGCCTTGTAGACCAGACTGGCCTCAAACACAGAGATCCACATGCCTCCTGAGGGCACACCTGGCAAGAGTTTCATACTTTTAATGCTATGGGGAATAGAATTTTATACTTCTATTGTAGTCATTGGAGAGTGTGTAAAGTCTTTTAGATCTAGCAAGCATCCCAAGTTCTTCCAGTTCTAACCTGTCTAACTGCCTTTGAGCTTTTGTTTTATGTGGTTGGGTTTTTTTGAGGGTTTTCTCACTCACTATGTAGGTTTGACGGCCCTGAAACTATGTAGATCACACTGGCCTCAAACTCACAGAAATCCTCCTGTCTCTGCCTCTTGCATGTAGGTATTAAAGACATGTGCCACCACCACTGGCACTTGTTAATTTTCATCTGCCCATTATGACATTATTTTGTTGCTGGTCCTTATCTTACTACAGCACTGAGTAGGTCCTGCAGTTGGGGAGCACAGATGTACATGGGCCACCTCAAAGAAGATGCACCTCTTTGTGTGGTGTGTGCACATGAGGTAGCCAGAGTGAACTCTAAGTCCTCCTCTAGTTTCCCTTGCCTTGGAACAGGAATACTCAGGGAACCGGAAGCTCCATCTCAGCCCTCAGTGCTGGGTTAAGAAGGTATGTTTAGCAGTCCACTGTCGGAAAATCTTTATACCTCACCTGTACTGATTGAGAAAATCCCCTTCTGCCATAGATGCTGGGATTTTATTATGAATAGTTGTGGGGTTACTGACTGCTGCTTTCTGCATCTGTACATGACTATTCTGAAATATTAAACTAACCTTTGATTCTTAGTATAAACTCAGCTTAGTCATGGTATGTGTTTTAATATATTGGTGAACTCAGTTTGCATTTTTAAAAAACAGGTACACAGGCTTGGTAGCCAAGTGCCTTTACCCACTGAGTAGGAATTCCACTGACCCTGTAAGATTTTTATATCATTTTAGATTATTTTGCCTTTTGTTACTTAGTGTTTGGGGTTATTAAAAAATTGTGTTATCTAGGCTGCTTCCCAAATGAAGTTTAAAGATGTAATATGCTGTTGATACAGCAGCCTTGTTTGGCTTCTTGAGACGTCTCTCATGTAACCCAACTTAGTATACAGTCAGAAATGACCTTGAATTCCTGATCTGCCTCTACCTTTCAAGTGTAGGGCTTAGGCCTGTAACATGCCACCTAGCACGTAGGGTGTGTTGGTCTTTATAGAAGTATGGGGAAACCTGACCTGGATGTGAGGTAGCATAGCAGTGTGGGAGATTCTACTTAGAATGTAAAACCAGGGGTAAGGGCACCTCTCACTGACCAAGGATCCTGTCTCCACCTCCCGAGCACTGGGATTACAGCCATGTGCTGCTGTTTCGTTTGTCCTGCTCCTGGGACTTGAACTCCAACCCTCTTGCATGAGTAGCAAGCACTTAACCATTGAACCAGCCCCCAAGGAAACTTTTCCCCAGCTGTTTTCACCAGAGTAAGAACTGGGCCTGGCCTTTAAATGGCTTGGATGTCCCCTTGAGGCTATTTGTTGATCCCTTGTTCTCCAGTGCTCCAGTGTTTGTTTTTTGTTTTTTTCTTTTTTTGGTTTTTTGAGACTGGGTTTCTCTGTGTAGCTCTGGCTGTCCTGGAACTCACTCTGTAGACCAGGCTGTCCTGGAACTCAGAAATCCACCTGCCTCTGCCTCCCAAGTGCTGGGACTAAACTCATGCACTGCCACCGCCCGGCTGTGTTTTGTTTCTAAACTGGGGAAGAGGGGATGTGAATGTGAGTGCAAGTGCTGGTGGAGGATAGACTTGTCAGATCCCCAGAATCTGCGGTCACAGGTAGCTGTGAGCCACACATCCACATTCTGCAAGGGCAGTAAGCACTCCTAACCATTGAGTCCTCAGCCCCTTGCAGTTTTGTTTTGAGCAAGCATCTTACTTTCTTGTCAAGCTGTCCTCCAAATCCTGGACCCAGGAAGTCTTCCTGCATCAGCTTCACAAGTGCTGAGCCCATCGGCAGCATGCCACAGTGCTGTTATTCCTATGTGCATGAGCGTCTCAACATTAGCTCCTGCTTATGCCTTGCCTAGGAACTTGTTTTATTACATTTATTTGTGTGGCTGTGAGTGGGGTCAGAAGACAAAGCTCCAGAAGCTTGCCCTCTTCCCTCATCCTGTAGGTCCCCAGCCTTGGTGGCATACACCCGCTAAGTCGTCTTACTGGCTCCAAGAAACCTGTAGCAACTCAGTAGTCAAGATTCAGAACCTTTCATCATCTGCACTTTTGGATTAAGTGCAGAAAGCAGGAGCAAAAAATAAACCAGACCTGCCACTGCCAGCGAGGAATACCTGACCTACACCTAAAGGAACAAAGGATCACGCTATCATTTGTTGTAGTCACAGAGTATATGCTCGGGATCAATGTGCACACCAGTTTCTATGCACTGTCCATCCAGTGTGCAGTGCTGAGGACCTACGCAGTCTCAACAAGGGAGCCAGTGAGATAACATTACAGTGTCACCTGCAGCTGTGACTTACCCTAAAATGTGGGATGACCTAGAGGTGGGGGTTGGCCTTGAACTCTATTGCTCTTGCTTCCACTTCCCAAAGTCTTAGGATGATAGTGGTACCACACCATCCGAAACCCTTAGGAACTACTAGGGGTCTCAGCAACTGTTTAGCCTAATTTCACTGAGTGACTGAAAGGCATGTTTTATCCACTCAGCTTCCTCTAAGAGAGAACTGTGTGTATACATACATATTTACATCTCAAAAATGATAGTTATGTGTGTGCCACAGCATACGTTAGAAGACATCCTGTACAAGTTTTTTCTCTTCTTTCTCTATGGAGGTTGTGAAGACTGCACTAGGGTCGGCCTTGGCAGCAAGTGCCCTTACCCACTGAGCCATCTTGACAGCCTTCTGTTTCTTATTTCTCATGACTGTACTGTGGAAACCTGATGTAGACTCTCCTAAGTAATTCAATAGAATATTAAAGGTAACTGGATTTCTTTAGCTCACCAAGGCAATAGGCATGTGTTCAAGAAAGGAAAACTGTGAAGCAAATACAGCTTCCACACCAATGTACTAAATACCAAAGTCAGGATCACTTAAGTCCTGGGAGCTGCTTGTGACTTACATGACTAAAACCCCACTCCTAAATTATTTTAGACTAACAAGCTTATTAAAGATGGGAATCAGACAGAACCCAGGACAGACATGAAGCCAACACTGGGCATGAAGGCCCTGTATCTGGCACATGCAGAACACCTGTTCTTTTCCCTGTATGAAGAATGTGGAAATGATATCACCCAGAGACCACTTGCTTTTACTCTAAAAAGTATTACTTGCCATGAGGTTCAAAATCCTGTTGTTGTTATTGTTTTCAAGACAGGGTTTCTCTGTGTAGCCCTGGCTGTTCTGAAACTCACTCTGTAGACCAGGCTGGCCTCGAACTCAGAAATCTGCCTGCCTCTGCCTCCCAAGTCTGGGATTAAAGGCGTGCACCACCACTGCCCAGCTCAAAATCCTGTTTTGATGTATGCTTTAAATGTAAAAATGGTCAGCAATCTCTTTATCTTGATTCTTCACTCAGTCTTTAGGTAGCTATAGAGAATGGTCTAGTGCCCAAGGCTTCAAACTGTATTAGTGAGTGAGGTAAGGACGACACCTGGGTAGGACACATTCCAAAGTGAACCCACACGAAAGGAGCAAAAACCTTCCTGCTGTGTATCTGGCAACCCAGCAGTTCTACTTCTAAGAATTTATTTCAAGAAAAGTTATGATGTACACAAGATTCAGTGAAGGGCTGTTTAT
>NW_022196910.1:14113521-14117159 GCF_008632895.1 Mastomys coucha | reverse complement strand
TCCACACAAGCCCGGATCCATCCTTTCTTCCAATCATGAAAACTGAATTTGCTGGACACCAGAAATCTAAGATTGGAAAACGTAAATTAAGATTTTTTTTTTTTTAATGTCAGACACCAAAGAGGCCACAGCAGGGAAGCTGCTCCCACCCCAGCCGGGCAAGCTACCCTGGTCAGTTCCTTTATGCAGATGTGGCAAACACTTGTGAAATGTCTTAATCATTAAGGAATTCTGGTAATAATATGTATTTTGAGAAAATAATTTTATTACATTCTTAATGACTTGAGAGTATGGGTGATTAATCAGTGACTCTAATCTGTCTTTGAAATGCAGAGACAGCACCCAGCATACCTGTTGATAAGATGTTGTGTAAACCATAACATTCTGTTGTTGACCATCTGCAGTTATTAAGCCAGCTGGTAACTGGTTAGCTAAAAGGAAGGAGGGGAAAAAAGTTAGGGGGGGAAATAATCTTACCTTCTTGACCTCCTTAGTTTAATGACATTAATGTCCCATTACACTTCTCCCATAGATGCAGAATATTCTCCCATTTAAAATAAACTTCACATTTTCAAGAAGTCCCCAAGGAATACAAGCCACTCTGGGTCCTACTGTGCCTGCCTAGTCACTGTCTCAGACCTCCACACTGCACTTCACAACCAGGTTTGAGTCACCCGCAGACCTGGCCTCACCACAGGGCGTGGAGCACCACAGGACTGAGCACATGTGTCTCGTAGGCAAAGTTTCTTGTGCTAACATAAGCCTAAAATGTTACATTATAACCGCTGGTTCTCAGGATCCTGTCTCAGGAATCTTCAGTAAACTAGAAGCATACCTAATTAATGCAAGGTCAATGTCTTCCCTGCTAAAATCTACATGTATCACTCACTGACTTCAAACACAGGGCATACACTTTTAGTGGTCATTTAAAACAGACAGATAGCTCAGCACTGCCCACCCGGTACCACTCCCCAGAAGCACCGAGTGCTTACTGAACGCTTCTTCCGTGAGCTCCTCGCTCAGGCCGTCCGTAGCGGAGACTGCTCCACCGATGCCCTTCTCTCCTTTCATGGCCTAGGGAACAAAGAAGCAAACAAGCGTTCACACCCAACTATTTCTAAATAAGAATGTTCATGTAATGTCCAAAATTGGAAGCTTCTCTTAGAAACCTTTATATTTTATTAATACTTTCTGGGATGACACCCCCACCCTCACTCAGCACACAGAGTTACCTGCCACATGGGATACAGTGGTAAGAAGCTCCAAGGTTAGAGTTTAAAATTCCCAAATAAAAGTCAGTTTGAACCAGAAACCTCTGAAGTCCCACTGCTCTCTGGACTAAGGACTATTTGGGAGACTACTATGGATTTATAAAAAAAACACCCATTCCAGGGATTCTAACACTAAAGACACATTCACAGCAAGCATGAGGACCTAAGTTTAGATTCTTAGCAACCCACTTAAAAGATGGGTGTAGTGTACACACCTGTAGCCAGTTCGGGGGGTCTCTGGGGCTCTCTGGCCAGCCAGCCTAGCCAATTGGTGAGCTTCTGGCTCCATGAGAGACACTGTCTCAACAAATAAGGCTCCAGTGGACAGAAAAGTTGTGTGTAATTTGTATACAAGTGCATGCACACAAACAAAGGGTAGGTTCACATCACCTCCTCCTGGCCTGAGAAGTCTCACACTGATGCCGTCTCCTAAGTTAACACAGCAGCACGGACCACCATTTACGCAGATTTCCAACAATCTATACACAATGTACTCTACGTCTCCTTAACATAGGAGACACCAAAGTCGAAACTATTTAAAGGTGCCACAGGCAAGGAGTTCAGGCCCCAAACTCAGAATCCTTTTAATCACCACCTAGCTGCTCAAGTTTGTAATAAACTAAGGAAACAATAAAGGCTTGGTAGTTAAATGCTCTAATTTAATACATTAAATACTACCGGAAATGTTACCTGCCACAAAGCACTGTAAGTAACATATTATAAACAGTGAGTGTCACCTACCTCTCTAAACTTCTGAAGGTACAGTTTCAGAGGCTCCACGTAGCTGTCAAAGCCTAGAGTAGACATAGCAAACAGAATATCCTCCCCATTGATTGTCTTCCGCTTCTCCTGATGACACCTTTCGCTTGCTTCAGACGTTATGAAGCTTATAAATTCACTCACACATTCCTGAACACATTCTTTGGCATCTTTTGCGATCTGAAGAAAAGAAGCCTTAAGTAAATTTGTAGGAAATATAAGTATTACTTTCTTAACAGCTGCAAAAACCAAGAGCCATACAGAGCACACCCCATTATACAGAGCATGCCCCATTATACAGAGCATACCCCATTGCACTGGCACGGTTTCAGCTATCCCAGGCTAGGCTCTCTCTATGTAGCAAAGGATGACCTGAAATTTGATCTTCCTGCCTCCACCTCTCAAGTGCTGGGTCTACAAGTGTATTTTAAAGCCCAGAGCTATGTGTATGCTAGGGCAGGGACTCTACCAACCAAGCCACATTCCTAGAGCTGATAGTGGCTAAACGTTTAATAGTTTAAGTTTAATAGTTTAAACTTTTAATAGTTAAGGTGGCCTTAACTATTAATATATGTTGGTAACAGTCAACTCAGAGTCAGAATAAACAGAACAAGCATGTAAATAAAAGTGAGGGGAACTTCTCCAACTATTCACAGCAAACAGAAGTGGATGGTAAGAGCCACCACACTGAGCAGTCTACCACTGCATAGATGAAAGCCAGATGCCCAGGAAGGCCAACCCCAGTGCGCCTACACTGAGCACAAACAGGTTCAGGTTCAGGAAGTACTCCTTTAACCAAGCATGTCTATAAGGATGTACAAAACATAAACAGGCTCCCTCCCTAAAATAAACAAACAAAAATGGACTGGAGTTGGCTCAGTGGTTAAAAGGACACGGGTTCAAGTCCCAGCACCCACATGGTGGCCTACAACCATCTGTAACTCCAATTCCAGAGGATCAAATTGACTCTTCTGGCCACCTCAAGGCACCAGGCATGCATTTGGTGCAGACATACATGCAGATAAAACATTCATATACATATATAAAATGATTTTTTTTTGTTAAAAAAAAAGCCTACTAAACATTAAATTCACAGAAGATTTAGAAAGGAGTAAATCTTGTTTTTTTAACTACTGAGGCTAGAACACATTGTGAGTGTTGCCTAAAACCGCACACAGCCGCCACATCGTTATAGAGAAATCTTCTCAAGTTCTGTGGACTGCTAGGCATGGTAGTAAATGCCTTTAATCCTTGGGAGGCAGAAGCAAGCAGAGGTTAGCTTGGGCTACATAGCACGTTCCAGGCCAGCCAGAGCTACACTAAATAAGACCCTGTCTCAATACATACACACATAAACAGATAAAGTTCTGGGATCTAATAATGAAAACCAAATAGATCAATCAAATAATTCTAGAGCCACTTACAACAGCAGTGACACTCAAATGCCTTCCTAAAAACTTAGTCACTGGGCCCTAGCAGGATGGTTCAGTGGGTGAAAGTGCTTGCTACCAAACCTGACCACCGAGTTTGATCCCCAGGGCCCAAATGATAGAAGGCGAGAACTGAATACTAAGTTGTCCCCTAGCCTTTCCACATGTTGGGGGGGGG
>NW_022196910.1:14079897-14113511 GCF_008632895.1 Mastomys coucha | reverse complement strand
GGGGGGGTGCGTGCACATATCCATGTTACATGTGGAGAGAATAAATGAGTAAGTTACACAATGCACTAATGGAAAACAATGGAAAGCAAACCAAGTGTATAATTCTCTATTTCCCAGAAGCCACGGCAGGTTGGTATTTTTTTCTAGCCCATATATATAAAGTTGCTACAGTTGAAACATGCAATCAGTTTAATACAGGTGCTTCCCCTGGCCTCCTCACTCCAGGCCTCTAATGCCGGGTGGGTTTAGTCACAGCATGTCTCTTTAGACCAGCCATATTTCAGCTGCTTGGTGGCCTCAGATGGCTGGGGTTGGGTAAAAGACAGGGCAGGCATGAACAAGTCTAGAATAATTCCTCTGCCCTAAAATGTAAGGAGGAAATTTCTCAGATCAGAACTGAGTATGAGTAACATGTCAAAAGTATATTTACTGTAAGCCTTACCTTCAAAAGAACATTTATAAAAGTGATGGAAAACGTATGTAATAAATGAATAATAAGTAATTAATAAGGCAACATAGAAAGCATGGGCTCTACCTCCAACCAAGTGGTAAGATCAGTGCTGAGGTTTGTCTGTTTAGGACACTACGTCTGTCTCACTATGTAGCCAAGGCTGGTATGGAACTTATGTAGCCCTTGAACTCCTGGCAATCCTTCTGCCTCAGAATCCTAAATGCTGGAATTAAAAGCAAGTGTCACCATACCTGGCTGAGAATGTTTTGCGAAAGGCATTCTATGACAAAGCTACTGTGTGTCAGTTTAAAGTGCATGTCATATCTATTTGTACAGAAGTGAAGAAAGCTGCTTCCAATGCCACCTATCACGGCTGACATTCTAGATTAGGAGGCGTGGAGGGGATGGGATGAGAGGACTCTATAAGACTATAAGCCAGGATGCTGTGCAGTAGCCAAGTAGTCAGAAACAAATATTTGCTGTGCTGAGAGGCTGAGGCTGAAATCAATAGCTAGCTACTGATTCAACTATGCATACATGTGTCTTACAGTTTCCATTCCCCCTCCCTCCCCCTGCAAAAGAAAAGCCAGATAAAGTCTCCTCTACGTTACCTTTCCTGTTTGAGGTATGGCATTTTTCATTATCCTAGCCACATTTGCAATTGGAAGATAAATATCTTGTTCTCTGAAACTTTCTTTTGAACCATTTGTATCTTCATGATCATTCATGCTGTCCTCAGTATCTAAAGAAAGTTTTTTAAGAATTAGGTTTAGGGGCTGGAGAGATGGCTCAGCGGTTAAGAGCACTTACTGCTCTTGCAGAGGACCCGGGTTCGGTTCCCAGCACCCACATCAGGCAGCTCACAACCGCCCGTAATTCCAGTTCCAAGGGATCTGTCGCCCTCTGCCTCCACAGGCAACTGTACACACACCGTGCACATAAGCTTACCCAGGAACACACACATAAGTAAAAATAATAGTTTATAAAGCTTTTCATAATTTTTGCTTCACCCTTGAAAAGACTATCTGCAATGGTCTAAAGGAGGAGCCATGTGGCTCATTACCCGGTACTTCTTAGGCAGCATAACTGTTCTTTGCACAATTCCTCAGGGCTACAACGGACCCACTAATCTCATACCCAGTGCCTAGCAGTCCTTGTCTTCACTGTCATGGCAAATCCCACCACCCATTCTTCAAAAAGCTCCACTCCGATCCCTGTGGCACCTTCCAAGGTGCCCCCACTTCATGCAACACTCCTTGGCTAGTACTCTTTGCTGGCTCTCTGAACGGTTTGATAGTTCTTTTTACTTCTCCTTTCTTTCCCTACAAATCAGCTTTGTAGCTTAGTGTGGAGGGTTTGGCTGCCATGCATGAGGTCCTGGGCTCAGTCCCCTGCAGTGGCAGAGGCAGGGCTCATTCAGTGCCTAACTTAGCTATAAAGCTCAGTTAGTAACCTATGTTCCTTACATATCACTAGACTAAGGTTTATGTGTATCCAAAGGAAGTATATATAAGCCTGTATATGTTAAGTTTATAAAGTATAAAACTTCTAGCATTTACATAAACTTGTTCATACAAAGTTTATATTAAATTTTATAGATTTGATTATTCATCCAATTGGATAATGATAATATAGAATCTACTAACATAAATCCCTTCACAACTCCTTAAATATTAATGTTTAAATTTACAAATGGCACAAAAGCAAATTATTTCTAGCATATTAATGTAATAACTCCTCTTATTTACTGTTTTCAGGGAGTCAGTGATAAGTTTTGAATTTTTTTTTAAAACACACTTTTATAATAGAGCTCTTTCTAGAACTTGGCACTCTTCTAAAGACTATTATCTAATAAAGATTATATCTAATAAAGACTATATCTAATAAAGGTTCTCGTCTAACGTGTTTGCTTTCAGAATATCTGGACTGACCAAGGGCCTTGCCTTCAGTCTACAGCACTGTGTTAAATCCCCAACTCGTACATCTGTCTCTCCTTTCTCTCATCTCCCTTCCTCTCTCTTTCCCACTCCTTTTTCTTTTAAGACAGGATTTCTCTATGAAGCCCTGCCTAGTCTGAAACTAGCTCTGTAGACCACGCTCAGAGATCTGCCTGCCTCTGCCTCCTGAGCTCTGAGATTAAAGCTGTGCACCAACACATCCGGCCTTTACTTCTTATTTTGATAAAGGGTCTCACAAATTTGGTTAAGCCAGTCCTGAACTTGTAACCCTCCCGCCTTAGCCTGCAAACAGCTGGGATGACAGGTCTGCGCCACTAGAGCAGGCTTGTTTAGATTCCAGAGAGCAGAGGCATGTGATGCTCACTCTGCTGTGAAGACACTGGTGACCTATGGGCTCTGCTGTGAGCTCTAGCTGTGGCCTTACCATCGTGGGGCTGGATCACATAATGACTTCCTCCAATGTAGTCTGCAGAAATCCCTAGTTGAGAAGCATCTGTGGTAGAGCTGTCGCCATCCATCTAAAGAGACAAAGTATTTTAGTGCACTTCAGAAAACAAGACCCTCCACTGACTGTCACTGGCTGGACCAATTATATTTTTCAGTTTACCTTACTGAAAGAAAACACTGACTTGGGAAATGTTTCAATAATTTGCTAACTATTCAATATTCCTGTCCATCTTCCATATGTAGTAAGTATAAATTCAAGAGGAACAAAAGAAAATGAATCCACAGTATATACTGTTTGCCTTTCAACTAAGTAACCCTCAAATACCATACAGTTGACCTTAACTTGCCAGACACTTTTTCCTTATAATCCAAGTCAAAGTAAGCAGAGCAGGCCCCAGGAAGTCGGGGCCAGCCCATCCCCTTCAGCTGTCCTGTAAGGCTTAGAGGCCTAAAGACTTAAAAGTTGCATTTGCTCCTGCTGTGCACCCCCTTTGCTGCCTGTTCCCCACAGTGGGGTCTGATTGAGCTGGCAGCCCCCTGCCCATGCACACGCCCCCATGCCAAGCTTTCCATCAGGGCTTGAATGACCCCACTGCCTGAGTCTAATACAAGTCTTTTCTCTTCCCCTGGCTCCTCACTCATTTTGATTCTTTAAAGAGAAGGAAATATCTAGGAGGCCCGAATACAGATAGTACAAGTACAACCACAGACAAGAATAAGACCCGCAGTGACTATTTATGCCTGTGGAGGTCTGAGGTCAGCTTCAGCTGTCACTCCTCAGGGGCCAGACACCTTGTTTTACGAGACAGTCTCTCACTGATCTGGAACTAGCCAATTAGGCTTGGCTGTCTGGCCCGTCTCCAACCCCACCTGGGGCTGCGCACACCACTTCTGGCCTTTTCATATGGCTGGTTCTGGAGACTGAATTCAGACCCTCGTGTGGCAAGTACTGAATCAACGTTATCTCTGCAGCCCTGACTGGTTTGTTTTCATTTTCAGTCTCTTTAGGGCTACAAGAAATAAGAACTTTAAAACAAACAATCTGAGTGGGGGAAGTAAACCACTAGGCCTGAACTGACCCTATTTCATGTCACCACAAGTGGACCCAAAAGCTTTCTACTGTACAAATAGTAGACAAAGAAGGACTGGCCTGTGGACAACTCAAGGCTGCATTACCTCCAGTTGAGCAGGTGGACTGTACCTGGCAAAAAGGCCTAGGAGCTGCACGAACTGCAGCCTTCACTCCTAATAGTACAGTTTCCACCCCTGTGGGTTTGCTCGAATACGCACATACCAGGCTGTTTTCCAAGTTTCCAACATGGCATGTCTTGCATGCATCTGGTAGCTTTGACATCTAATTCAGCTGTAGACAGATACACTTCGTAAGTCATAGCTGTCTCGAGGAGCCTGTAACAGTCTATGGAGATGCAGGGTCTCTGACCCGCCCACTAGTTTCTTTGTCCATAGAACAATTCTGCCCTCCTTCCC
This sequence comes from Mastomys coucha, assembly GCF_008632895.1. NCBI lineage: Eukaryota > Metazoa > Chordata > Mammalia > Rodentia > Muridae > Mastomys > Mastomys coucha. Next base: position 14,109,167 of record NW_022196910.1, on the reverse strand, counting down.
GCAGAACACCAATGCACAGGAATGTCAACCATCACTCCAACAGAAAATGCTACTTCTCTAACCACAAATGCCCTCCATGGATACAACAATGGCCTACTGGCCATGCAGAGATGCTCTAGTAGAGTAGCTGAGGGTTCACTGCTTTACAGGAAACACAACCAAAAGCTTTGTCTCAGAACCCAAAATTGGAAGCAAGTCTTGACTGGTGAGGTCTAACAGCAGGAATTCTTGGCTAAGTGGATGTCCACAGGAAATGAGTCTCCAAGTTCCCGAGCAGGAGTCTGCTCAAGGAACTAGGTGGATCTAGAGATGAACTGATTTGCAAATACAACCAAAGATACTAAAGCAGAAAGCTGACTCCTCTCATCTTGCTGTATGCTAGAATTGGTGGTTATCGTGTGGATTGCCTGCACTAGCCTTCTAAGCACGCAGATAATACTATTTCACAGCTGTCAGAATTAGTGGCAGAGCTGCAAAGACGGCACTTGGCACACAGTTACTGCAGGCACTGGCTTGCCTCTTCGTCTTCTAAAGCCTTGTATTCTGCTTAACTGTGCGTGTTTTTGGTTCTGTCAACTCCACAGCCTTCTGTTCCTTGACTCTTTCTGCCATTAAATCCCACTCAGACTTTAATTCCAATATTCCATTCTGTACTGGCTGGTTTTGTGTCAACTTGACACAAGCTGGAGTTATCACAAAGAAAGGAGCTTCAGGTGAGGACCTCCATGAGATCCAGGCTGTAAGGCATTTTCTCAATTAGCGAGCAAGGGGGAGGGTCCCTTGTGGTGTATTCCCTGGTCTTGGGTTCTATAAGAAAGCAAGCTGAGCAAGCCAGAGGAAGCAAGCCAGTAAGGAACATCCCTCTATGGCTTCTGCATCAGCTCCTGCTTCCTGACCTGCTTGAGTTCCAGTCCTGGCTTCCTTTGGTGATAAACAGCAGTGTGGAAGTGTAAGCTGAATAAACCCCTTCCTCCCCAACTTGCTTCTTGGTCATGATGTGTTGTGCAGAAATAGAAACCCCGACTAAGACACCTTCCCTGCTGGAATTCTTGATTTATCCTACTCTGAAATCTCCAAACATTTGGTATTCACTTGTCTGAAGCCAACGGCAGCAGCAACATTCCTTCAGGTAACAGCCTAAGCTCTGGGTCTCTCAGTGTGCTAGTGACTGCTCCATGTGAGGAACAGAGGGAAAACTTGTTATATGGTCTAAGGGTTTGTTTTCCTATGACGTTTTATGAACGAGAGTGCAGATGAAAGTCAGCCAACAAATATTTCACAGACTAGGCAGTGTTTATTGGCCCATGCTTTGTGTGGTCATCTAACAGTAACACAGATAAAAGCTCTGTCCTCATTCTGCAGAGAAAACAATATTACACAATCTAGGGCCAGGTGAAGAGTGCAGAGCAGTCTATGTGGACTTAAGCAAAGTGGATGAGCAGAGGACTTCTGCTCACATGGCTGGAGCATGGATCAGGAGACATATGTAAATACTGAGCACGCTATAACGGGAATACTCCAGGTTGTTATATGTTTAGCATTATGTGTCTCATTACGTATCTATCTATAATATGTATACACACACACACACACACACACACACACACACACACACACACACACATTTAGTATTAGCTGTTAAGTGTTTATATAAATAATAACAATCAGCCAACCAATTGCTAATGCTGCCAAGTATTAAGAAACACAGAGGTTTTGCTAGTCCCTTATTCCAAAGGGGCTTTACTAGTATAGTCTGAGGGGCCAGAACAGGTCCATCAGGAGATGGCATTTAGTCAGCAGACTTTAATCCCAGCACTCAGGAGGCAGAGACAGGCAGATCTCTGAGTTTGAGGCCAGCCAAGACTACAGAAAAACCCCATCTTGAAAAAATAAACAAATAAAAAAGATGACATTTAAACTGAGATAAAAAGGGGGTTGGTGGGGAGCAAGAAGATGTTCAGACAGAAGAAGTAGGAAACACTGTTGGGTTGATAAGCTAAGCAGTTATCTTATGGACAAGAGCCACCAAAGGGGGATTCTTAGTGAAAAGAGCAGGGTATCATCCAGCACAAAAAATGGAGGGAGGGAGAGAGCCAGAAGGCAGAAGGGTGTGTGGCACTGTTGCCATGGCAGGAAGTGGGTAAGATGATGCCCAGCACGTGTTCAGGGCTGGAGCCCTGCAGGTTACCACAAGTTTACAACTGTGTGCATCCGAGGCACTTCCTAAGCCCAGGGAACTGAGGTTCGGAGGTCATCTCATTACATTAGATTCAGCAATTATGCCATCTAGCTGAGCTGATGATACTGTTCTTTAACTATGATGTGATGATACATGTTATTTTGATTTTAAAAGCAGCAATATTAACCCATACTGATCCCTGTGAATATAGTAGATGGACAGGTAGAGCAAACATTGCCTTCTGATTTTCTGAGCACTTCTAAATCCCTCAGATGCTCATGGCCCTATGCAGCAGCTTAAGAAATGGCTATGGGCCTGCGAGACAGCTCAACAGGTAAACTTGCTTGCCCCCAAGCCTAACAACCAGGAGTTCGATCCCTTGAAAGTACAATGAAAGGAGAGAACCTAGCTTCACAAGTCATCCTTTCACTCCACCTCATGCCTGTCACCCCGGCACAAAAGCATCAACCTACAGTCATTACTGTCTTTTCAAATCTCCTTTCCAGGCTCAAAGACCTTTGCTCTCATATACAACCTATTCTCCTACCTGCTCTTTATCTTTTGGGAGTAAGAAACAGCATCAGGAATCCTCATCTTGACTTTATTTTCAGCCCCGCCTACTTCCTTATTCTTGCTCACACGTGCCAGCTCATTACAAACCCAGAGTGTTCTTGTGGCTGTGAAAACCTCCTCGGCCTGCCTCTCCTGTGCAATGCATGGTTCTCACACAGCTTCCCATTCCCATTTAAACTCCCTAGTGCATGCGTCTAACCTCCGAATGCCAATGAAGCCACTCTGAAGGCCTCCAGAGCCCTGCCTATGGAGGTATTGACACCACCTGTCCCACTTCTCTTCTCCCCAGACCTCCAAAGCAAAAATCTTACTCTATCCCCTAATTGTCAGTTTCAATCCAAGGTTGTTGTTTTCTCTTTCTTCTCCCCTTTTGGTGAGCTCATTAAATGTTACCTCTGCTCTCGGAAAGTCAATTTACAAGCACCCCCTGCCATACAAGTATCCATCAGTGAACTCTAAGACCCTGGGTGTAAGGGCATCTCCCCTATCCCTGCAGCTCTACTAGAGCACCACATCTACTCTAACTATGCCAACACTGTTTTCAGTCTCCACCTGGATCTGCCCCTCTTTGCTCTGTCCACTGCACCACTACCTAGCCCAGTCAAGACTAACTCACCAAAATCGCTTCCACAAGATCTCTTGCATCAAATCTAAACCTCTTCATAGTTTTACAAGAAGGTTCCCTTCATAACCTCACAAAATCCTTAGTACTAGAGTATGCCTGGAGGACCACCAAATAAATGCAGGCCTCTCATTTGAAGAGTGAAGCAACGGTGACTCTGAGGAACAGAGGAACTGTACCCTGCCAGAGGTCACAGATACCATAGCAGAGCCAGATCCAGAACATGAAGACCGGCCAGGTAGAAGGTCATCACAGCATTTTCCTGTGAAATCCCCACCTGGAAAAGTGCCTGCCTGTCTCCATCTCCAAGACTAGGACTCACTGGGGTGTCCAGGCTTTTGTTTTGGGGTGACACCCTTGACCTAGCCATATCCCACCATGTTTAGGTTCTGTTGAGGCCAGGAGAATCCCTGACATTCCCAGGTCAACCACACCCCTCTTAGCACCGTGTGCAGGGAGATTCAGCCTGTTCCATTTGGCACATACCACATTCACTTTCAGTAACACCCTGCCAGCTAAGCAGACAGCCCACAGACAGGCTGGCAGCCTCTTTACCAGACGTCTCTCTGGCACTGAGGGGGCCATAGGAATCAGAGAGCATGTGCCAGTAGCCGACAAGAGGCTAAGGGCCTTAGAACAGGTAGTCTGCCTAAACTTAAGAAATCATTACACAGCCCTCTCCAATACATCAGCTATCCATTAATTTCATACAAAATTAACCAAAATGATTAAATAAAACATACTTACTGTCATGAAATACTGTCAGAATTGTGTACCAGTGGTGTTCTCAAACACCTGTCAAAAAGGTGGATCCTTGTTCAATTTTAACCTAAAAGACAAACATCTATTAGTAGTAAAAGTGTATAGACTATAGGCTTTCTTAAAATTAAAGAGGGCACAGGTCATCTTACTGCCAAACTTAATCAATGGAGGGTAAAAAGTTAATTCTACAGGGAAAGGGGGAAATAGCTTTCTAACATAACCCTGAATTTGTTTTAATAATCAACATTCATCACAATACTCCAAATAAGGGACCAAATTATATACTATGCAAGAGATTGAAAACTCACACATCTAAATTTCATAAAATATTAACACCAAGGACAGAAATATCTTATTCATAAACTTGAATTTTTGAGAATGGCTTTTAAGTGTTTCAGAGATGTACACATTTTAAAACTGAAAAGGAAGGAAACATGTCAGACTATAATGCATTGAAATTATCTTATGTCCTGCTGGAAAAAAAAAGACACACAGGGCCAAGAGGGCACACCAAAACAAACAAATCCACAGGGCCTTTATAGTTTTGAAGAGCCATCACTGTGATCTGAAATTGCATCGAGACAGCACTTCAGTCTCCTGTAAGGCATAAACAGCAGAGCAAGCAATGACAGTACTGGGACCTTATTTGCTGGTGCCCCCCTTTTTTCCCAAAGGAAACAATTAAACGGGAGGGAGGTGCAAATCAAACATCCTTTCGTGTTCATTTTAAAGGAAGGGTTTCTGATTCGAATCGAAGCATGAGGTGTAGTACACAGCAGGTGAAAAAATAGGGCTGTTGAATTTTAAAAATCAGCACTTAAAAAGGGCCCAGACAGCAAAAACTGCCTGACATTGTTGTAGTCTTAAAAGTAATCTATATTGCCTTCCCATATGTGTCCCTTTCCAGATCCAAAACTGTTCCTGTAGCTTTAAAAAGTGTGTTTGAACACTCAAACACTGGAGGCTGGGTAATGCTTATGCATCTTGCTTAGTTAGACTGGGTATGGGGCGAGAGCCTCACCAACCCAAATAGTTGGAAGGATATATTTAGATTAGGTCCATTAAGAATAAAAATCACTGTATCTCTTCATATGGAAAGCATTTTCCTAAGGGAAAGTTATAATCTGTGTAATAGCTCAAGGGAATGCATACATCTGCTTGATGTTTGAAGAAATGCAAATCTGTATCCAAGAAAAGCAGTATTCCCTTCCTCCAACCTCCTTTCTTTGGCATCGACAACAACAGCTTTGCATCGATAGAATCCTTAAATTAAGCTACAAAGAGCAGCAGAGGAGGAATAATTTGCCTTTTAAAGGAATTCTGGTTAAACTCTCAATATCTCATCCATAAAGCTCCTATTTATTAATGCCACTACTACTGACCAATTGAGCCATCACTTTCTGTTACCGATCAGTTTCTTGACGGAGAGCTGAAGCCACCTGGATGATTTGTGGCACCATCCACAAAACTAGGGTCTGTCTGTGAAGATTAGCGGGATGCCATTTTTTTTAAAGGTCGCCTGCTACCTAATCTTGCCTAAATCAAACAGCCCCGTTGTAGACTTTAGGCGTGAGAGGACGATCTGCCGGTGCTCGGTAAATTCTTTGTTCTCGCAGACCCTCCCGCCCCCCCAGCAAGGGTGACTGAAACCACCGTGCAACCTCCAAGGCTTCCTTCCCACCTTCGGGGCAAGTCCTGGGCGAGCCAGCCGCCAGATGGCTGCATGCTGTAGGCGCGGAGCGGGCCGGGGGCCCGCCAGGCCGCTAGTTCCTCGCGGGGACCCGCCGCCTCGGCTCGCAGGTGCCCGGGCGGCCCCGCGGAGCGCATCCCCCCGCCGCCCGAGCCTAACGCCCGCCGCCGCCGGGATGCGGGAGACAAAGCGGCGGCTCCGGGGCGCAGCGTTCCCCGCCCGCCGGTTCCCGGGACAAAATGGAGCCGGCCCGGGGCTGCCGCCGCGAGAGCCCCGCAGCCGCCCGGCCCAGCCCGACCCGGGCTCGCGGCCCCGCGCACAAAGCGCCCGCCGTCCCGCGCCCGGCCCGGCCCGGCCCGAAGCACAGCGGCCTCGCCCGGAGGCCCGGCCGGCCCGAAGGCTGCGGACTGTGAGTGCCCCCGACCGCCGCGGCGTTGGCGGCGGGGACGGCGCCGGGAGGAGACGGACATTTCATTCGAGCTAAAGTGGAGTCGGTTTAGGAGCGATCATTGGCCGAAGCGAGACACAAACCTCCAATGCAGCCCTGGTTGGCTCCCGTCTCCAATCGGCTGTTTGGTTGGACAGAAAATGGCTGCGAAGGAACCAGTCCCAGCGCGGAGCTCCACTTCCAGGACTCGGCCTCCCCTCCCTCCGCCGCGGGCCGCTTCCCTCTGCGTGACACCCTCCCTCCGCGACGCCCGCGCCCGAGGCCCCGCCCCCGTCACGCCCCCGGCCCCGCCCCGCCTCGGAGCCCATGAGCGAGGCGCGCGGTCCGTAAAAGCGCGCGGGCGGGCTCTGGATGCTTGCTCTTCTCCTTCCTGCAGGGTTTTGGAGAGGCTGGGGTTCTGACGTCCCCGGCTCCGGAGCGGACTTGCTCCGGCCTCTTTTTTTTCTTACTCCTCCTTCCCCACCAGCCAGCGTCTTGGCTGCCTGAGTTCAACCCCGGAGGGGATCTACACATGAGCTACCTTCCAGAATGCCTTAGGCACCTAGTGTTTTCTGGGTATCCCTCCAAGCCACCTCAGACACACAGAGTTCCCTCTCAGTCACAGAACAGGGTTAGTTTTTCATTTTAGCCCGCCATCCCTAATCCTCCAAGTTTAACAGGTCGGCTGGACCAGCAGACCACTACCCGGTACTCTGGTGCTGCATTCTAGTGCTAGGTTTGCCCTACTAAGTTGGCTTACTACCTAAAGTGCTCATTTCCCAACCAGATAACACTGGCCTACGAAAACTCATGGCCTCTGTTTATTTAAGGCCTTCACTGTTGGCTTAACTGAAATCTGGATCGAATGTCCCTTGGCTACCATTCTCCATTATGGTGGAAATCCAAGATGTCCTGCATGGCTAGCCACTGCAAAGTACTGCAGGATGCATGTACCCGGACGGGGGAAAATTATTGTCCTAGGACTTACAGGGATAAGCAAGCAAGACTGAAAGTTCTAGGTCAGCCTGAGATACATTGAGACCCTTCAAGACAGGGTTCTCTGTATAGCCCTGGCTGTCCTGGAACTCACTCTGTAGACCAGGCTGGCCTGGAACTCAGAAATCACCTGCCTCTGCCTCCCAAGTGCTGGGATTAAAGACGTGTGCCACCATTGCCCAGCATGAGACCCTGTCTTTAAAAATAATAGAATGGGTAGGTCAGGCAGTTGCATGCCTTTAAAACCAGGACTAGGGAGGCAGATCTCAAGGCCAGCCTAGTCTACAGAGTGAGTTCCAGAACAGCCAGGGCTACACAGAGAAACCCTGTCTCAAAAAACAATAATAATAATAAATATAGAAGGCCCTGGTGTTGTGGCTTATGCCTTTTAATCCCAGTACTGAAGAGACACAGACAGGAAGACTGGAAATTCCAAACCATCCTGGGCTTCCTAGTTTGTGTGTTCACATCCAGCCTGGGCTACATAATCGGACTGTATTTTTTTAAAAAAATATGTGTGGGTATATATTATATATATATAAGTATGTGTGCATGAAGTATAAAGTATACAGAGAGATCAAGAAGTATGTTATTTATTGAGATCCCACTGTGTCTAGAACATATAAATATTTCTCAGGCAAATAAGGAAGCAAAAGCAAGTGAGATTTTCTCAGTTATTTCAAGAAGAGTAAGGGGCACTACCTGAATTCTAAGACACTCTTCTTCCTCTTCCTCTTCATCCTCCTCGTTTGGTTTTGTTTGTTTGTTTTTTCCAAGACAGGGTTTCTCTGTGTAGCCCTGACTGTCCTGGAACTCACTCTGTAGACCAGGTTGGCCTCGAACTCACAGTTCTGCCTACCTCTGCCTCCCCAGTACTGAGACTAAAGGTGTGGGCCACCACCACCTGTGTATCCAGGACCCCTTCTTACTAGCCAGATTTACTACTCTGTTATTTCCTCTTTTTTTTTTTTTAAAGATTTATTTGTTTTATGTATACGAGTACATTGTTGCTGTCTTCAGACACACCAGAAGAGAGCATCAGATCCCATTACAGATAGTTGTGAGCCACCCTCCACTATCTGGAGGGTGCTGGAAATTGAACTCAGGACCTCTGGAAGAGCAGTCAGTGCTCTTAACTGCTGAGCCATCTCTCCAGCCCTTGTTATTTCCTTATAATAGAAATAATACTAACTACTAAGGTTCACTGCAATTTATACATATAAAGACCTAAAAAGGTTAACATTCTAAAATTTTTGTTTGCTCAATTTGTTTTTTGAGATATTTCATTATATAATCCAAGTTGGCCTTAAAGTCAAGATCTGCCCCACGCCCCTGCCCCTGCCCCTGCCCCTACCCCTGCTCCTGCCTTCTGAGGAACTGGGCATATGCCATTGATATTCATATTAGTCAGGCCCTCCTGAGGAACAAAACTGATAAGATATATGAATAGATACATAGATACATAGATGCATAGATACATAGATACACACATATATTTAAAATCCCATATATATGAGCAAATAAGTTCCATATATATTTATGGGATTTGTGGCTTATAGGCTAGTCCAATATTGGTAAAATCCAAGAATCCAGTAGTTGTCTAGTCCATGAGCCTGGATGCCTCAGCTGGTCTTCAGTATATGCTGGAGTCTCAAAGAAGTAGGCTCTAATACCAGTGAAGGGATGGACTTGCCAGTGATAGAGAGCAAGCAGGGCAAGCACTTCCTTCTTCCATGTCCTTTATATAGGCTGTCAGGAGATGTGGCCCAGATTTAAAGTGTATTGTCCCACTTCAAAAGATCCAGATTTGGGGTGTGTCTTTCCACCAGAGATTATTGGATCAAGAAGAGTTCCTCAAAGGTGTAACTAGTTGCTTGGGTTTCAGCTAAATCCAGATGTAGTCAAGGTAACAACCAAGAATAGCCATCACTGTATATTAGTCAGGGTTCTCTGGAGTCACAGAACTTAGTCTGTCTATATTAAGGAAAATTATTGTGATGACTTACAGTCTACAGTCCAACTAACCCAACTATGGACAGCTGTGGATGCGAAGGCCAAGAATCTAGTAGTTGCTCAGTCTCACAAGGCTAATTGTTTCAGCTGGTCTTCTGTCTAAGCTGGAATTCTGTAGAAGTAGGTTCCAACAGATATGCTGGCAAGTAAGTGCAGGCAGACGAAGAATGGGTCTTCCTTCTTCCTATGTCCTTATGTAGGCCTTCAGCAGAAGGTGTGGCCCAGATTAAAAGTGTGTACCACCATGCCTGGACCTGGAACTTGCTTTGTCCCAGGCTGACCTTAAACTCAGAGATCTCCTTGCCTCAATCTCCTGGGATTAAAGGTATGTACTACCTTGCCTGGGCCTAAGCTTTTCATGGCCACTGTGCCTCAAGATCTCCATGCCAAGGTCTATGTCAGAAACATGGGTCTTCTAGCCCCAAGATCTGGATCACAGGGGAGCCCTCTAATTCTGGATTGTAGTTCATTCCAGATATAGTCAAGTTGACAACCAGTAACAGCCATTATACAGTGTCTATTCTATCATAGCATTTCCTCCATTTCTAAACCCGAGTCTACCCTTGCCCTCTTGTCTTAGTCCTTTCTATGTGCTGAAGCACAGGAAGATATGGCTTCTGCTTCTCTCTCCTGTCGCAGATATATGATCCCCTTAGCCTACCTCACCACCCTTTAGAACCCCTAGCCTTGACATAGACACACACACACACACACACACACACACACACACACACAAACACAAAGAGCTTTTACCTCGAGATCCTAAGCTGCCCCTTTTCACTTCTGAGTCCTCTGTCTCCAAAAACCAAATTGATCTGTTCTCTCTAAAGTAGCCCCCAGGTCTGGAAAATGGTAGCACTTGCCTATAATTTCAACACCCAAGAAACCAAAGCAGGAGGATTTCTAAAAGTTTGAGGACAGCCTTTGATGTCTCCCTCTCCCTACCTAATCAACAGCACGACAATATCTTTAAAAAAAAAAAAAAATACTAAAAGGAACCCTACCTCTTAAAGCTTCCACCTCCCCCAGGAACATTACCTGAGGTCAAGCTTTTAACAAACAGGTACATTTTAAGCTCCAAATTACAATAAGTAAGTTTCACCTCTTCCCTTTCCTAAAAGCAGGTCCTTCTCTTCATCTCCCTCCCTGACCTCCAGAGAAACTTCAGCAAGAAGCCGGATGCTGCCGCCTTGGAAAATGAGACTGAAAAAGAGCTTTTCCCATGAGCCTTAGGCAGAGCACAGCCCCACTGATAGCTTAGGCTGTGGCTTGGCTAATAGACCCAGAGCACAGCCACTTGTAAATTATTTCCCAGAGACTCTGAGATAGTGTTTGCTGCGACACTCTTTGGGGGATGACTGGTTACAGAGCAGTAAGTAATCAACACCATCCATCTAACAGTTTGAAATGGCTGGATAGTATGACACATACCAAAAGATCCTGCTACCAACTAAAAGTGGCTGTAAGTGGTATGTATGTATGTATGTATGTATGTATGTGGACAGGGCCTCGTTTGTAGCTTAGGTTGGCCTCAAACTGGAGGTGCCAAGCCCTGTCTTCCTAAGTCTTAGGATCACAGGTGTGCACAACACCATGCTGAACCATTGTCTTCACACTTGTTTGTTTGTACTCGGGTATGTTCCATCACAGTAGCATGTGTGTGGAGGTCAGAGGTCAACTTTCAGGAGTCGGCTCACTCCTTCCACCACGTGGAATTCCAAGGCTCAAACTCAGCTACCAAACTGCCTTTGCCAGATGAACTGCCTCGTTGGCCACAAAGCATTTCTTTTCTTTCAGTTTTTTTTTTTTCAAACTTGTGATTGGGTCTTTGTGAATTTCACATCACGCACCCCAATCCCACTCGTCTCCCTGTCCCTTCATACTTGACCTCTGCCCTTGCAACTTCCGCTCAAAAAGAAAACACAAAATAACAAAGTAATTAAAAGTAAAAATCTCACACGGCACCTGTAGTGTGTCCCACAGTACACCCCTTTGCCCAAACATCTTTATTTGCAAATAAATGTTCATCGTAATGAGTCATTGGCCTGGTTCAAGGCCTCTGGCTTCTGCTACACCATCAACATTAGATCCTCAATAGGACTCCTCCTGTATACCCTGCTGTTGCCCTTTGTCATTGAGATCCTGCAGGTTTGGTTCATGAACTCCAGCAGTTCATACATGGGGCAGATGTTGGGGTGGGCCAACTCAGAAGCCTTGGATCATAGCTGAGTTGGTCAGGCCACCCGCTCTCCTGAGTCCATGCCACCAACATCAGCTCTCCTGATTTGCCCAGGCGAGGAGTGGGACCAGTTCTCTTCCTTGCATCAACTGGCAAAGGGAATGGACAGCTCTCCCACACCCACAGGACTGCACAGCTCATCAGTTTTCCCGTGTGCCTCAGTGGGTAAGGGGTGGGACCAGCTCATCGAATCAACATGGCCCCAGAAGGCAGCCCGGACCAGGGGTGTCCATATAGTCTTTGGTGATAACATGGGCCACAGCCATCCACAAGGACCCCTGCTGTGGCAGGGCCACAGACTCAGACATGGTCCTCAGAGGCAGCACAGGCCAACATTACCATGGCCTCTAGTGACAGAGCAGGCTCCTCACATCAGATTCTCATCCTCACCACAGTGGTGTCTCCAGCTACCTCTCTTCATGGTGCACAAACCATTCTGCTTCTCTTTCTCTCTCATCTCTCCACCGCATGCTCGCTCATGGTAGTAGGCCTCCCCCCCCACTCCCTGTGCCTCATCTACTTAACATTCTTATTGAGTCCCAAGTCCTAAGATGGAGGCACAGAAACCAGACTGTTGCAATTTGGCCACACTCAATCTCTGTATCAAACCCACTGAGCAGAGTCTCTGTTTTGCTCCTCCTTCTGAAAGACGTGAACAACCTCAACACTGCCATCAAATCCTACAAAGGCCAGGTTGCTATAATTCTCCAATGTTGTATCCTCATACAATGCCCTCTGACATAATCTAGATGCTCCTATTCCTTCTGGGTAAGGCCCACAGCCACATCCTTGAATGTTAACAGACCCCGGGGAAGCATTTACCAGAGAAGTGGTCCTTCTTGTCGCTCTTCTCTGAGTTTCTGTCTCAGGAACAAATGCTGGACTTCTTGTGGAAATTTCACATCAAGGTGTCAAAAATGCAAAGCTAATGTGCACTAAGAGTCTTCTCTCTGTTGCTCCAATGTCTGCAGAGAGGACCTCTACAATAACAAACCTCTTAGGTAAGAATTCTAAGTAATTCATTTCAACAGAAGATGGGGAAGTTCTGGTGTGTTTGGTACTGTCTAATTCTCTGCACCTCCCAAGGTTCTGTATCAAAACTGAGCAGGTCCAGCTTTTCAACAAAACCCATGAGACACCAGCCCACTTCCTCCTCTTCTGATAAGAAACTTGTGGCTCCCTAAGTCCTTGTTGGAAAAAATCCACAAACCATTTCTTTCTTTCTTTCTTTCTTTCTTTCTTTCTTTCTTTCTTTCTTTCTTTCTTTCTTTCTTCTTCCTTTCTTTCTTTTTTGTTTTTGTTTTTTGAGACAAGGTTTCTCTGTATAAACCTGGCTGTCCTGGAACTCACTCTGTAAACCAGGCTGACCTTGAACTCAGCGGATTCGCCTTCCTTTGCCTCCCAAGTGCTGGGATTAAAGGCGTGCACTCCCACTCCACAAACCATTTCTTACCCCATCCCAAGTCAGTTTCTTTGTAGGGGGTGTCTTTGCCCGGTCTGTTGTAACAGAATCCCTGAGATTCAGCAGTTTATAGTGAACAAATTTACTGTTCTATCCCTCTGGCTGGGAAGCCCCAAATCAAAGGACTTAGGCTGTACTTGAGGCATCTGGTAAGAGCCTTCTTTATCTTGTGGTAAATAAGGCTGGTGAGGGAGAGGAAAGAGATACAGAGGGTACCACCATAACTTTTCTAATAAGCCCACTCTGGAGATGATCACATTAGCGTTTGTGAGTGCAGACCCCTGACCCTAATCACCTCTTCAAGGCTGTAGCTCTCAACAACTGTTGTGTTGGGAATTGAGTGCTGATGCCTGGACTTTGGGGACCACTTTCAAACCAAAGTGTTGGACCTGGCATTACACTTTAGTGATAGGACATTCTAGCCCCCAAAAGGGAACAGTGAAAACCAATGGCATTCATCCTCAGGTCGCTGGCTTGGGAGCACAAGTGGGTGGCAGGAGTAGATTTTAGACTAGAACCCTCCTGCCATACCTACCAGCTGAGTACTCTGGGGTACACAGGCTGCATACCCTCTCTGGTGGTTAGAATAGGTATGTGAAGGCTTGGCCCATAGGGGTGGCACTGTCAGGATGTGTGGTCTCATTGAAGGAAGTATGTCACTGTGGGGATGGGCTTTGAGGTCTCATATGCTCAAGTCATGCCCAGGGTAGAAGATGCTCTCCTGTTGCTTCTGGAGCAAGATGTAGAACTCTCAGCTCCTTCTCCAGCACCGTGTTGTCTGCAAGCTGCCATGTTTCCCATCATGACTATAATGAACTAAGCCTTTGAAACTGAAAGCCAGCCCCAATTCAATGTTTTCCTTTATAAGAGTTTCCCCTAACTGAGACAATGCCCATGTGCCTTTGTTTCTTTATCTGCAGATTGACGGACTTCTTCACCCACTTCGCTCACAGGGCTGTGGGGAACATTAGGTAGCATACAGAGTTTAGAGTGAGTGGCCCTGGCTCTCAGAAAGACAACCCAAACCATTAGTCATTTGTTACAGTGATTGAGATGGTTATGAGTGAAGAGGTTATTAAGACCAAGAATAACTGAGTACTCAGGAGGCATAAGCCTTATTAATATTTCTCTACTATAGCAGAATCGTGCCATCCAGTAAGGATTACCTAGTTTAACCAGTTACGGAAGTAATTTATGTACTCCGTGGTAATTAACATTGTGGATGGATCTAAGGTGCCTGAGGGAAGGAATGAGAGAGCAATACATTTTAATAAGGACTCTGGGGAAGGGATGCAGAGGGGAGGGGAGCTGAAGCAAGCTGAACCTGGAGGGAACAAGCTAGGCAAGCATCGGAGGCCAATCACATGCCTCCTGCTTCATGTATCACAATAGCCCCTGGGATGTTTAATGGTGCTACATTGACTATCTCAGGCCTCTTCCATAAGCGTAAATACTTCAAAATGAAAAGGGAACTTCACTGTAAAGTGTGTGAGTGCGGGTCCTACAGAGCTCAGCTTTCTCCAGGACTGCACAGCTAACAGGCTTTGTGTTATCAAATTCTTTTTTTTTTCTTTGTTAAATCTTCCCATCCTTTTCTTTCTCCTTGTCCTGGTGCTGGGGTCTGAACCTAGGGCCTCATACATGCTAGAAAAGTGTTCTACCACTGAGACACACACACACACACACACACACACACACACACACACACACACCAGCTCTCCTCTGCTTTTCTGCAATCCCATTCTACTGGTCTCCGAGCACATTCTTGGTTTGCCTCCCTGTAATCTTGGCTGGGGAGCTTTAGCCGCTCACACCTCACCCTTTGCCATTTGCTTGGCTGGCTCCTAGGTACTCTTCCATATTTCAGTTAGATAACACTTTGTGATGATTAATCTGGGAGTGTCAGCTTGATTGGATTAAGAGATCCCTTAGGAGATTAGCAGAGCACACCTTTGAGTATGTCTGAGGGTATTTGTGATTTCCAAATAAAGGATCAGATCAATCACTAGGGCTTTGACCTCCAAAGCTTTAATACATTGATAGATTCTATTGTGTCAGGAAACGTTCATGAACCCCCAAAAGACCACCAAGAAGCTGAATCTGATGCAATCGCATTAGGGTCTCTTTATTTAAGCTCAAGTTTAGGTTCCTGCTAACCCTGACACAGCAGGAAGGTGGAGCCCTGAGCCTAGTTTTAGGGGAGCACTTATACAGGCAAGAAGGGAGTATCTAACCTGGCACACATCTGATTGGGGACCATTATGACCTTTAATAGAACTGGCTGGTGCTGGGAGCCAAACTATAAACATAACTCCTGCTTTCCTCCTGATTGGTGGTTGTTAGGAAGTGAAGTGTCAGGGGCAGGCTTGTAACCTGGAGGTGCAGATTTTAGGGGGAAAACCTGGAAACTGGTGTTAGACACCAGCCTTGTTGAGAGGGGTAATCTAGAAACTGGTGCTAGGTACCAGCCTGTTAGTTAACTTGAGTTCAACCTTAGGTCAGGTTCTCTAAAATGGAGTCTGAACCCAAAAGATTTGGTCTCTCAATTCAAACTTCCTTTTTTTTTTATTGTGAGACATGGTCTCACTATGTACTCTGGGTAGCCTTGAACTTGCTATGTAGGCCCCACTGGCCTGAAATCTATGGAGATCCTTCTGCCTTTACTTCCCCGGCACTGGGACTAATGGCACAGGTGTAGATTAAACCTTTGAATAACGTTTGGGGAGTGGTGAGGCCCAGGTAAGAAAGTGAGTCGACAAAAGTGTGATCTGAAAGGTGTTTCTGGCTCTGACCAGTTCATGTTCCTCTCCCCTGCTTCCTGATTGCTGGGATGTAAGCAGCTTTCCTCCACTGTGAACTGCCTCTGTTGGACTCTAGCCTTGCCTTAGCCTGGGAGTAACAGAGCCAGCAGGGTGTTGACTGGAGCCTCTGAAGCCAGTGGCAAAGTAAATGTCTCCTTTCTGAAGCTGTTGCTAGCATACTGTCCCAGTGATGGCGAAGATAAGGGACACCTCCTCTAGAAAACTTCCTTGGCCCCACGCCATGAAATGGCATCTTTTTTTTTTTTAACCACTGTTTACCTCTCTGTGAATTGTAATTTTAATTATTTAATTATTTAATTATTTAATTATTTATTTATGCAGTCATTCATTCTTTTATTTTACAATTTGTCTTGCTGTGGTTTGGTTCTGGCCTTTTGAGAGAGGGTCCCTGTGTAGTCCTGGCTGTCCCAGAACTCCCTATGTACACCAAAGGGGCCTCAACTCACAGAGATCCACCTGCCTCTTCCCTCTGAATGCTGGGATTAAAGACATCCACCACCATGCCTGGATCTTTTTTTTTAGTTTTTGAGACAGTCTAATGAAGCTGGGGCAGATCTCAGAGGCCCAGGATAATGGTGAACTTGGTCTATCTCCCAAAGGCAGGGTTATAGGCATGTGCCACCATGCCAAGCTGGGACTGTACAGCTATAAATTTTGTTGATCTAGACAGCGTCTAGCTTCTTCTTCTTCTTTTTTTTTTTTAATCACTGCATCTTCCTTCCCCCATGCCTGGAATAGTGTGTGGATCAGAGCTGAATGAAATTTACCAAATGAATGACTGAATAAATGACTCTTCCCCAACTTCTCCTCCAACAGGCACCTACAGAAAGTCAGTGCTCTCCATCCCTAGGACCCTCCCCCTAACATGCCTATGCTGTGACACTGATTAAGTTCATTAAAAAAAAAAAAATCACTGTGGTGATTTTTTGCAGTGGTGGCACATGTCTTTAATCCCAGCACTTGGGAGGTAGAGGCAGGCAGATCTCTGTGAGTTCTGAGACCAGCCTGGTCTACAGAGAGAGTTCCAGGACAGCCAAGGCTACACAGAAGCCATGTCTCAAAAAAATCACAATAAATAAAAAAATAAATGCAAGTAGAACAAGTTAAAGTAAAATTTAAAAAAAAAAAAAAAGAGTAAGAAGCTATCATCGTAGGATTGACCCTTGAGCACAGAGTGCAGCACAGGGCCCCTCTCTCTGAGGAGCCCCTGGGTCTATGTAGCTACAGTGAAGGTTCCTCTATGTACGTCAGCTGCTTCTCAGCAACATAGCTGCTGCCTTAGTCATCCTCCTAAAATAGCATTTTCTTGGCTAGGACAGCTCCCCTCAACGCTTGAGGACACACTCCTGGCTTCTACCTAGCTACTGCTCACATCTTTACCACCTGTTTGACCTGACCTCTGAAAACAAATCCAAAGTACTGACCCAGCCTTAGACCGACCCCAAGAATTCCCCTGTCTCTCAATCTCTCATCAGAGAAACATGTCACGACTTTGCCTTCCAAAAGCAGCTCAAACCTAGACCTATTCTAGGAACTCTATTTTCATGCCTATATGGTTTAGGTATGAAGTGTCTCCCTAATATGGCTATATATTGTTAATATTTAACATTTTATCCTTAATTATCTTCATATGTGGTAAAGGGAAGCGGTGTGCAGACATGGTACAGGTGCCCTCAGAGGGCCACAGTGGGTGTCAGATGTCCTGGAGTTTGAGTTACAAGTGATTGTGAGCCAACTGGCATGGGTGCCAGGAACTGAACTCATGGTCTTCTGCATGAATAGCCCCTGCTCTTGACAAAAGGAGCCAACTCTCCACCTCCCGAGAGGATTATGTTCCAGAGTTAGGGTTTCTACTGCTATGAGGAAACACCATAGCCACAAGAAATCTTATAGAGGAAACCATTTAATTGGGGCTGGCTTACAGTTCAGAGGTTCAGTCCATTATTATCATGGTGGCATGCAGGCTGATAGGGTTTTGGAGAAGTAGCTGAGAATTCTACATCAGATCAGCAGGCAGCAGGAAGAGAGAAATGACACTGTGCCTGGCTTGAGCTTCTGAAACCTCAAAGCCCACCCCTAGTGACACACTTCCTCCAATAAGACCACACCTATGACAACAAGGCCATGCCTCCTAATAGCACCAGTCCCTCTGAGCCTATGGAGGCCATTTTCATTCATACCACCATAGTGGCACTATTAAGAGGTGATGAGGAGGTCATGAAGATACCAGTTTCATCAACGGACTAAGTTATTGATGAGTTTATAGCTGAGTGAGTTAGTAAGGGTTGGATACCTCATCAACACCCCATCTTGGGTGGGAGAGGGGCTGCCCCCCCCGCCCTGAAGAGCTATTGGCAATTAATGGCTGCCTAGGAAGGAAACTTGGGAAGAAGGGGTTCAGTGGGAAAGGAGAGGAAGGGACAACAGCATGTGACAATGACCATGTACATAGTACACATGTGTGAAAGAATTGGGTGTGGGCAGGGGAACACATGGGACTTTCTTGGAGGAAGTGGCTCACAATGGAGCTCCTACACACCCCCACTGTAGCCGTGGTGTTCTGCCTCACCATGCCCTTTAAGAATGGAGAAAGTTAACCATGAATGAGAGCTTCCAAAACAGGCAGACACAATGAAGCCCTAAGTCACTCATCTCATGTATTTGTCACAGAGATAAAACTAGCGTCCCTTCCCCTTTCTTGCAGGGCTTTGTCAATTTCTTACTGTTTGTACTCAGTGTCACCAGTACATACAGTAAGCCTTAAAGGAGCCTGCAATGGGGTTTCTACTCACTGTAGGTTTCACTCCTGCTGGGGTTTGTTCCCTAGAGACTCATGTGAGAGGTCTGGCCCCCAGAAGAGTGATATTGACCATAACTCAACTGAGCCAGAATTCGGTAGAATCAGTAAAGGATACCAGAAAGACCATGTGTCAGGGATGTGTAGATGCTGTGGAGCCAGCCTGTGGACTGGCCACCTGCCCTGTGGAGAAAATAGACACAGGAGGGGAGAAGCAAAGAAGAAAATTGGTCTCTGTGGAGTGCCTGGTTTTCTGTGTCATCTAAGCTGGTACTACAGTTTATTTGTTTGTTACCAGAAGGCAAGCTCTGGGTAGCAGGGCCCTCTATATACTATGTCGAATAGTGTTCAGACATGACAAGTGAAGAAGGGGAGTTAAATTTGTTGTTTGTTGTGTTTGTTACTTGTGATGTTGCTTGAGTGTCTCCTTTCAACTGAGTCAATAAATAACCATCCTTCTGCTAATCTACAATGCAAAGGAAATCATCAGGAAGCTGTAATTAGGCTGGCATGGTTAATTGCAGCAGGCAGATCTCTGTGAGTTCGAGGCCAGCCAGGTCTATATAGGGATACCTGACCACAGAACAAACAGACAGACAAATGCATACCCAGTAAGAAGAAAGTGGAAATATACAGCATGTGAGACACACAATAAACAGAGCTCAAAAAACAGGCAACATATATGAGCTGGGCTTCATTTTAAAGATATATTCTTTCTATTTTATGTGTGCAGGTTTTTGGCCTGCATGTAGGTAAATGTACCACATGTGTGCAGTGCCTGTAGAGGCCAGAAGAAAGTGTTGGATCCCCTGGAACTGGAGTGGCTAATGGTAGTGAGCCTCCATGTGGGTGCTGGGAGCAGATCCTTGAGCCTCTGGAAGAGCAGCCTGTACTCTTTTTGTTGTTGTTGTTGTTGTTGTTTTGTTTTTCATGACAGGGTTTCTCTGTATAGCCCTGGCTGTCCTGGAACTCACTCTGTAGACCAGGCTGGCCTCGAACTCTGAAATCCACCTGCCTCTGCCTCCCAAGTGCTGGGATTAAAGGCATGTGCCACCACTGCCTGGTGTCAGTCTGTACTCTTAAGCATTGAGCCATCTCTCCAGCCCCAACCTCGTTTTAAATTCCCAGCTGAAGAAATGTTTGTCCACATTTTATGGCCTTGGCCTAAAGCTTTTACAGGTTGGACCTGATCATCCAGAAAACAGTCAAGCAGAAGCACTTCTTTCCATCATACCTCACGTCAAGTTGAAATTAGAGACACTGGTTGTATCTTCCTTCTGCCTGTTGGCTCCGCCACCCTGGCAGAAGGAGTCAGAGGTGGTGTTTAAAGGATCTTAATACTATAATCATACAGCCATATATCATACATATATCATAATCATACTCACTTCAGGGTTACCATACTTGATAAGAGTAGATGCCTGTGAGGCTAAGCACACAGCTGTCTGCCCAACCGCATGACATCCTAGTTCAGGCAGCATTGTTCTCCTTGTTGTAGGAAAGTTGTCAGAATCAAAATGGAGTCACTAATGCCAGTCCTGACAAAAACTGAATAAGTAAAACCAAGAGGGGAAGAGTGCCACACATGTATGGCAGATACTAGTAACTATTCCAAAAGATTGCCAGGACTAGAACCATACACCCAAGGAAATGGTTTACTTAGCCTAGAATGAGGTGGGTCACCCTGATTATCAACTGGATGGATGAGGCTTGTCTTCAGATGTGTAAGCAATTTTCCTCGATTTGTCTTTAAGAACTCTGTCTTGGGCTGGAGAGATCGATGTTCTGCAGTAAACTTGCTGCTCTTACAGAGGACTCAGGTTCAGTTCCCAGTGCCCGTATCAGGGGCCACACAACCACCTGTAACTCCTGTTCCCAGGAATCCTACACCTTCTGACCTCCACAGGCACAGTACAAACACAGTGCACATGCAGACAAGCAGTCACACACACACACACACACACACACACACACACACACACAATGAACAACTAAATAAATATTTTTAATTGGAACAAAAGAAAGGAAATCTCTCTTTATTCAATACCTTTGAATTTTTCCATGGTTGATCAGGGTCCATGTATTCCCATTGCAATGACGCCTCTAAAATAAACTTCTCAACCTTTTGAGAAGCCCAGTGGCTATTCAGTTTGTTTCTTCCATTCTGACCATGCAGTCCCAGTGAGCACAGCTATCATAATTCATATTATATGTGAACTTGACATAAACTTGTCAGTCACAGTATCTGACTTCTCTCAGGCAGAAGAATCAGCTCAAAGAGTGGATTTGGGCCAAATACCATTCCTCCATCCTGTGTTTTGTTTGGGAAAGGTAGTCCAGGCTAGCCTCAAAGTCACTGTGGAGCTAGGGATGTGACTGAACCTTCGATCCTCTTGCCTGTATCTGCTGGGTGCTGGGATTACAGGCCTGAGCCACCACATCCAGCTTGTGTGGCGCTGAGGATACAATCGGTTTCGCACATGCAAGGCCAGCACTCTATCACTTGAGCTGCATCTCCAACCCTCCATGGAGTTTTTAAATCTAGATCTAGTGATGAGGATGAAGTTCAGTGGTACATCTCTTGTCTTACACATGCAAAGTCCTGGGTTTGATCACACACACACACACACACACACACACACACACACACACACACACTAGAAAACAAACATCCACAAAATGTCATGAAATTTATATCTAACGGAAAGGAAAGGACTTTCTTTTCTCTTGAATAGGAAGCCAAGACAGGATCCAGAATCCTCAGCTTACCTATTGAAACTACTTGCCCACTGGGAGAATGGAGAAGGAAGAGGGACAAAGGGGGGAGAGAAAGCGAGAGCTGCTCCTCCGGGGTTGAATCATTAAGCCTTCTGGTCCGCCCCAGCATCCAGAACTTACTCTCACCCTTTCCTCCTGTAGTATGTGATGCTGTCCCAGAGTCCCCATGAATACAGAAACTGCCTGGCACATATCACTCAGTAGCTGGGGCTCCTCTCACCCCACTTCCTCCCCTAAACTCCTCCAGCCCATGGCCCTCCCTTCACCCAGCTTCTCATTCTTACATAAACCTGTCATGTCAACCATGAGCTTTCTTGGCTGTCTTTTGCTCTCTTGGTCCTCTGTGCTTGGTTCTTGGTCTCTCCTCTCTCCCTCCATTCCTCCCTGTTCTCTTTCTCTCTTGCTCTCTCCCCAACCCTCTCTCGTAGGCCAGTCCAGTCCCCTGGCCATGTTCATTGTGTTACTTTCTCTCCCTGCTCTGGACTCTTCCAAACACCTCCAGCTGTGCTCTCCTTCACATCTGCTTATAAGATGTCTGACACATCTCATATCTATAAACACTTTCTCCTCAGCCATACCTTGGAGCGGTTATGTCTTCACTTTTGATACTTGGGATCTGTTCTGAGATGTATGCCTGAAAAAATATTTCAAAAACCCAAACTGAAAAACTTATAATTTGGAAAGAACAAACAAGCAAACCGGAAGACCCTATAGTTTTCAAGAGAACAGTAAGCCAGGTGGTGGTGTCGCATGCCTTTAATCCCAGCACTTGGGAGGCAGAGGCAAGCGAATCAGCTGAGTTCGAGACCAGCCTGGTCTACAGAGTGAGTTCCAGGACAGCCAGGACTATAAAGAGAAACCCTGTCTCAAAAAACAACAACAACAAAAAAAAAAAGAAAGAAAGAAAGAAAGAAAGAAAGAAAAGAAAAGAAAAAAGAGAACAGTAGACCTGGGCAAATGAGGAAGGAGTGTTGAGTGTGAATGGATTCTGTTATCTTTTGTAATAAGAAGAGCTGTTGTTCCCTATGAAATAAGGGCTTCGTGTTACAGGAGAAGAAACGGCAAAGCCAAAGCCTAGTTAATGACAGATTTTTTCAGCTCAGGTCTGCCCAGTATCCAAGCTTCATCTTCACTTACTAGAGCAAGACTATATTCCTGGCATGAAGGATAACATTTCTTTAATGTATTTTCCAGAAAAATCTTGAAGTCAGAATGGTAGGAATCAGAAATCCTGCCTCTATATCTCTTATTAGTGGTTTCTTGGCTACACAAGCATTCATTCTGAGATTTCTATAGGAATTAACAGTGTGATCTACTGACTCATTCCTTCCAGCAACCCCAAAAGAGAGTCAAACTGCTTATCTGTCAGGGCCTTGGGACAGACCCATCCCAGGAGAGAGACAACAAAACTTATCTGAAGTCTAGAGAGATGGCTCAGCAGTTAAGGGCACTGGCTGCTCTTCCAGAGGACAAGGGTTCAGTTCCCAGCTCCCACATGGCAGCTCACAACCATCTATAACTCCAGTTCCAGGTGACCTGGCATCCTCATCCAGACATACATGCGGGCAAAACACCAATGTACATAAAAATAAATACATTATTTTTTAAAAATTACCTGATGGCTGGGGATACATAGTACAGTGCTTGCCTGTCAGCCCCCTGTAGTTGACTCTCTGCACTGGGAAAAAGAAAATGTCTATGTGAACACAAAACAATAAAAGACAGTCCCGAGGATCCTGGACCAGGCCTTGGCAAACTGCCAGGTTTTGTCTATAAAGCCGGGCTGTGGTACAGCCCTTACGTACTATTTATGATATTTGCCTGCTGTGGTGACAACGGGGGAGCATGGATGGAAAGCGGAAACTGTTCCCTGGCTGTCCCTTTAAGGGACAGCCTGTGACCTCTGGCCAAGGACGGTGTTTAAAACCTAAAGAACTTGGGAGTCACACACCGGTTTTTAGGCCGGCTGCACCGAAAGCCCTTCAAAGCCCATCAGAGAACATCCTGGCACTCCGCAATCAGCTTTATCGTGAGTTCAATCAGCCGCACAGCTCGTTTTCCGTCTCACGGTCCCTGACCTGCTCTGCAGAGTGCTCTCCCTGGCTTTTCTCTCCTGTTTGAAAGTGTTCAGAGGCACAGCCCAGAACACTGAAATCACCTGTTTCCTCCTCGCCCTATCCTCCACCTCCCTACGGCACACATTTGCCTCGGCAAACCCTGCTTCCACCAACCTGTACCATGTGCTTGGCCAGAAGAGGCGGTAACTTGGCCAGGTTGATGGTGAGAAGAAACCAAGATGGGGTGTTTGTTTGCCTGGCTCCCTGTCTCCTGGCACGCCACCTTCCTCTACCAAAGGCCATGCATGGTCAGGCCGCTACTTTCTGCTGCAGTCCATGGATCCAGGAGCTCTCTCTTCTCTCCAGGCTCCTTCAGACCTCAGAGGCTAATAGTTTCCTGACCTTTCTAACCTTCGTTCTCCAGGACTAGACTACTCTGTTTTCTAGACCAATAATCACTTATTGACTATAAATTGTTACGCAAAGAGTTACCCGAAATGTAGTGCCTTTTAAAAGTAAGCCTGGCAGTGGTGGCCCATACCTTTAATCCCAGCACTGGAGAGGAAGAGGAAGGCAGGTCTCTGTGAGTTCAAGGCCAACCTTGTCTACAAAGCAAGTTCCAGAGAAACATTGTCTCAAAACAAACAAAAAAAGCCAACCAGCCGACAACAACAACCAAAAAATCAAACAAACAAAACAAAACAAGACAAAAACCCAAGGAAACATGGGCTCTTGAGGAGCAGCTGTTGGTAGAGAACGTGCCAAGCATGCTCAAAGCCCTGGCCAATCCTCAGTACTGCTTAAATGAGGCATAGCTGCCCACAACCTCTAATCCAGCGTTTGCGATGTAGAAGCAAAAAGATCAGAAGTTCAAGGTTATCCTCCACTACCCAGCCTGAGCTATATGAGATCTGGTCAAAAAGACAACAGAAAATAAACAGTTCTGATCTCACAGAGCTTCTGAGGATGGGAATCTGGTAATGGATTTGCAGGAGGTTCCTGACCTTGTGGTCCAGTTGTTGGCCACAGTTATTTGGAGGTTGAATGGGGCTTGCGGATTGATGGCCAAGTACTATATATAGTTCACAACTAGAATGCCCTTCCAGGGTTCATTTGTCCAGCGAGGGAGATAGCTCAGTGGGTAAAAACACTTGCTGAGCAAACCTGTTGCACGATGTTTGATCAAACTGTGAACCCTAAGATTGTGTTATTGACTGGAAAAACCTGTTTCTAGTTGTGATGTGGCTCAGCCTTAGCACACACCTTTAATGGGTATTGTAAACAGGATTAAATAAAGTCAACCATAGGTTGGAGCAAGCAACCAGTTGACAGGAAATGAACACAAGATTATTAAGAACAAAACTATAGAGAGTACAAGGGAACCAGGAGGATGGATAGAGAGACACACAGGAAGTAGAAGAAAGGGACATTAAGTTGTAAAGAGGTTTTTTTGAGAGACAGGCATTCCTTCTGGGATGTTGGCTGAGGAAGATTTACCACAACTTGTTTCAACATAGAGGAAGAAAAGCACAATCTCCTAAAAGTAGTCCTCTGACCTCTACATGGAAATTGTCACACATGCAGACACATGCATGCACACATATACATACATACATACATACATACACACATACGAACAAATGCTCACATACGAATGCATGCAGGCACACACATACACACACATACATATAGACACACATATACTAACATACACACGTACACACACGCATTCACACATAACAAAGTAATTAAGAACTAATCAAAAATATTTAAAGGCCTATGTATTAAAAGCTGTTCCCAAGAGTGTCAATATCAGGAAGTGGTTTAAGAGATGGGGCTTAGTAGATTTTGGGACATACTCTGTGCTCTTTTTTTCTTTTAATTTACGTGTGGTGTGTGTGTGTGTGTGTGTGTGTGTGTGTGCAAGTAACCAAAGGCCAGAAGGGGATGTGAAATTTCTTGAAGTTGGAATTAGCAGTTGTTTGTAAGCTGACCAGCGTAGGTGCTGGTGGGCTCTGAACTCTGGCTGATAGAGCAGTGTCCTGGTATGAATACACTCGGCCCACGGAGTGGCACTATTAGAGGGTGTGGCCTTGTTGGAGTAGGTGTGTCACTGTGGGCGTGGGCTTTAAGACCCTCCTCCTAGCTGCCTGGAAGTCAGTCTTCTGCTAGCAGCCTTCAGATCTACTTCTGCCTCCTGACCGTGACTGTGGTGGTTTGAATGCTGGCCTTCAGGAAGTGGCAGTATTAGGAGGTATGGCCTTGCTGGAGGAAGGGTGTCACTATGTAGGTGGGCTTTGAGGACTCCTGATGCTCAAACTCCACCCAGTGCAGAGGAGAACCTCTTCTTAGCTCCCTCTGCGGACAGTCTCCTAGCTGCCTTTGGATCAAGATGTAGAACTTTCAGCTCTTCCAGCACCATGACTGCCTGTACGATGCTATGCTCCTACCATGATGATAATGAAATGAACCTCTGAAACTGTAAGCCAGCCCCAATGAAATGTCTTTGTAAGAGTTGCCTTGGTCATGGTGTCCCCTCACAGCAATAAACCCTACTTAAGACAATGACCTTTAAGGATTCTAGGCCAGATTGAAGCTTTTCTCCCACTAAGCTGACCACTTCAGGTATTTGCTATCCAGACAAAAAGCCGAATAATACACAAGTCCACCCTCATGGGTGTTGAGAAGTGGTCACGATAGCTTTCCATGGGGCTGTTCAAGACATGAAAGACACTCCAGTAATCAAGAAAGACACCCCAGTGTCATTTAGAGACTAATCATACAAGTGACCTTGATAAAGTAAAAGGCAGACAAGTGTCTATCTTAGAACAATTTCTCTTGCTTTGATCTGTCTCTCCATCACTACACTGAAGGCAAGCCCTGTACTGACTGAGCTATCACCCCATGATTAAAATGATGTAAGAAGAAATCTTAATATTCATGAGCTAAATACAATCTGACATCATTTTTTCATCTAGTCCTAAGCGGTGAATGGTCCATTTCTAGATTAGAGGGATTAGTATCTTACTTGCCTTGGGAAGTGTGTGTGTTTGTGTGTGTGTGTTTGTGTGTGTGTGTGTGTGTGTGTGTACAACCTTGGGTGTTGTTTCTCACTTTCCATCTTGTTTGAGGCAGGGTCTCATTGCCATTGTACATGCCACGCTGGCCCAGGATTCTCCAACCTCTGACTCTCATTTCCCCACAAGAGCACTGAGTTACAAATGCTCACTATTATACCTGGCTTTGCTTGGGTTCTGGGGAATCTAAGTTCCTGGATGAGGGTATCAAATGAGACCACAAAACCAGAACCATTCAGGCAACCAGTAAAGGTTTCTTCAATGTATATTTTAGAGGAAAAATAGATTTAAAAGTTCAAAGTCCTGCCCTTTAGATCTTTGAGTCTCTCTCTCTCTGCTTATCATTTGATTTCTTGGTACATTATAGAATTCTCATTAACCCAAGCTTTGAAGGCCTGCTTATCTTGACTTATCTTAAGGGAGGGTCCTGCATAGCAGCCCTAAGTACTAGGTTAAGAAACCAAGGCAAATTGTCCTTCCCTTCCTCTTACCTAGGGCAGGGTAAATGGTATTACAGGCAGTACACAGAGGGCTGACTAGATGGCTCCGCCTGTATGCACGCTTGCAACCTGAGTTCACTGTCTGGGTCCACAAAGTAGGAGATTGGATTCCTGAAAGTTGTCCTTTGACCTCCATACTCATGCCATGACACTGTGTGTGTGTGTGTGTGTACCTCAGAGTTTCCTCCTAAACCTCACTTTATCAATTTAGTCTCTGCCCTGAGAATATTTGACGGTTCTACCCAATGGCAGTTTTGGATTTCATTTCCCTCTGATGATCAATAGGGTATGTCAATAGCTTAGCTAATGAGTAATGGGGAAAGTAAAGAGATCTGCACACAGCCAATCCACAAATCCTCCCAACACTGGTACTAGGTTATAAGATCCAGGCTCCTTCATGCTCCTTAGCTAATTTCATTGTCTACTTGAAGATATTCTCTGCAGTACTTTCTTTTTACATTCTAAGTGTGTGTGTGTGTGTGTGTGTGTGTGTGTGTGTGTATGTACAAGTACATGTGCCAAGCCACGTGTGTGTAGGCAGCTTCTCCTTCTCCTCCTCCTCCTTCTCCTTCTCCTCCTCCTTCTTTCTCCTTCTTCTTCCTCCTTTTCCTCTTCTTCTTCTTCTTCTTCTCCTTCTTCTTCCTCCTCTTCCTCTTCCTTCTCTTCCTCCTCCTCCTCCTCCTCCTCCTCTTCTTCTTCTTCTTCTTCTTCTTTTTCTTCTTCTTCTTCTTCTTCTTCTTCTTCTTCTTCTTCTTCTTCTTCTTCTTCTTCTTCTTCTTCCTCCTCCTCCTCCTCCTCCTCCACCTTCTTCTACCATGTGGATCTCAGGGATTGAATTCAGATCACACTCTGGCAAGTTCCTTAACTAAGACAGCCCTGCCCAGTAGAGTTTCCCTAGTACAGATCCATCAATCCCATCCAAAGGGTGATAAGACAATCCAGGGAGCCAGGGGAAGGAAAGATAAGACATATTACCTAGTGATAGAATAAATACCAGCCCCTCAAGAAACAATCAAGGATTAAAATGACTTAGGTCCATTCAAGATGCAAATGGACTGTGAACTACACTGTGAAGGGGACACAGAAAAATCATGTTAGTTAGCATTCTTCAGAAAAAGACAAACAGTGAGCAGTAAGGGAAGAGGGTGGGGAGCAGAGGGGAGGGAGGAAGAAAAGCAGAGGGAGGCAGAGAAGGGACAGCACTGTGGGTACTTTTAAGGAAAACTGGCTCACAGGATTACAGAGGCCAAGAGGGTCCAACTATGCCATAAGCAATGTGAGGAACCAGGAAATTCAATGGTGTAACTCACTCTGGGTACAAAGGCCTAAGAAGCAGGAGTCCAAGAGTCTTCGTGCAGGAGAAGGGTGAAGTTTTGCCTCAAGTAGAGAGAGCAAGAAGTTCTCCTTCACCTACGTTGTCCCAGCAGACTCTCAGTGGACTAGGTGGCTCTCCCACAGTGGAGAAGGTAGAGCACTTTACATGGTCTTCAAGAGCTTCCAGAAGCTTCCTCGTGGACATTCTCAGAGCTGATAATGTTTGATCAGCTACTTGTTCATTTTAGGTCCATCAGGTTGTTATATTCAAGTTAAGCCTTCAGATGCTGGAAGTTGACAAACTCTGCAGCCCTGCAGGATGATAAAAACTCAGCAAGTCTGGGAAAATCGCACAGAGAGATAAAGTGGGTCAGGCATAAGGATTACCAGAGAACCCTGCTTTCTGCTCTAAGTCTCAGCAGGAGTGGCAGAAGGCACAAATTGGTCAGCTACGAAAATGATTGGACCCTTGCCAAATAGTACTGCTCTCAAACACAAAGGAGGGCCAACTAGATGGCTCAGTAGATAAAGGCACTTGCCACTCAGGCCTGGGGACCTGGGTTCAAATCTCAGAAACCACTTAAAGATGGAAGAAGAGAACAAACTCTACAAAGGTATCCTCTGATTTACACACACACACACACACACACACACACACACACAATAATAGTAAGTAAATAAATTAATTGTGAAGAAAAAGTTTACTTATGCTATCTAAATAAGTAGAAAGCATTCCTGTAATAACTGTTACAGGATATTTGATCACATTGCGAACCCCGAGATTGTGAAGTGTGGCTAAGCCCCAGCACACACTTTTGACCCAAGAGCTTTCTGTAAATGAGATCTAAACCTAATTGGGAGACAGAGCAAGCAATCACTTAAGAAGAAGAAAGAGAGCCAGGCAGTGGTGACGCACGCCTTTAATCCCAGCACTTGGGAGGCAGAGGCAGGTGGATTTCTGA
>NW_022196910.1:14076794-14079723 GCF_008632895.1 Mastomys coucha | reverse complement strand
GGAAGAGAGAGAGAGAGAAGGAGAGAGAGAGAGAGAGAGAGAGAGAGAAGGAGAGAGAGAAAGAGAGAAAGAGAGAAGTGCACACAAACTGTGAAGCAAAACCTGCCCGTGTCCAAACCCTAGATCCACTCTTCAAGAGTGATCTGAGCTTTACCAGTCCTCATACAAAACACATGGCAATCGCCCTCATCTCACAGGCTGTGGAAAGAATTAAATGAACAAAACATTTAGGCCAGTACTTAGCACTAGATATTTCTAATCATTTTGTCACTTAGAAAGAATTCTAAAATATTTACTGAGATCTAAGAAAGCATAGTCAAATTAAACAAATTATTTCTACTCAACTAATTCCAAAAATAACATTATAAAAATGCTTTCTACAGAACTTTCCAGAACATTTTTAATTGATAATATTTTCAGGTAAATAAAGTTGTAAGAAGAAGAGTTGTGGTGTTTACCTTGTCAGCTTGATGAGATTAGCAAATATCCAGTGGATTCTTGAAGCACGTGTGTGTGTGTGTGTGTGTGTGTGTGTGTGTGTGCACGTGCGTGCGTGTCTATTTTTTAGAAACAATTAGATCATAACAATGACCTGATGAATAATTTATCCCTTGATGGGTTTGGGGTATGATAGTCATACTGGTAAGAAGTAAAGGTAAGAAGTGGGGTGTAGTTGGAGGGAGTTTGTCACTGGGGGCGTGGCTGACTTCCTGTTGATTATAAAGGGAATAGCCCTGTGCCTTCACGTGCTCTTGCTGCTGAAGTGGTCTGCCCATGCACATGGGGTCAAGTAACAAAATCCTCAGAAACTGAGAAAACAAAGGCTTCCTCCCTGATTCAGAATCTGCAGGCTTTGGTCTCCGTGACACCACCGTATTGAACACAGTAGCAGAGGGAGCTCTATATGTATACCTTTGTCTCAGCTTCACTTGTTATCAACTCTTGATTATTGTGTGTGCGCATATGTGTAGTGTATGTGTGTTCATGCTCATGTGTATGTGAGTATGGGTGGTTGTGTGTGTGGAAGCCAGAGGTCATTGTCCTTGATCACCACCTTCCTTTAAAAATTGTTTATTAGAGAGGGGGTGAGGCCTGAACAGAGGCCAGGGACATCAGATTCTAGCTGTTGGGTACCACAGATACCGCTGAATGCCGTGGAAGAGCTGAGAACAGAGTGGGGACCCATGAGACTGGCTCTGGCCTGGGGCAGAAGGGAGAAGGGCAGGAGAAGGGCTTCCAGCTGGTTACCAAAAGCTGGCTGTCTCCGACCTTGCCTTGCAGCAAAACAGCTACGCCTCTCTCCAAGTTCCTGCTAACAGCTATGCCTGCCTCCAGAGACTGAAGATAAAGATGCTGATTGGGCCACGAGATGCTGGCGGACTGGGGGAGGGGTTTTTGCCTGCCTGCTTGATTCTCAGTAGTTGAACAATACGCTTTGGACTGAAAACAGAAGCCATGGCTTGGTCCCATTTTTTATTTATTCCTCTCGCCGTCTGATTCCCTTAATTTCCCACAGGCCCCTTCTCCTCTTCCAGAAGACCCGTTCGTTCATATGTAGCTGCAGGCAGCTGCAACAATTGCCTACCTGACTGATGGCCATACACTTCTCTGCGAGCCGGGGTGGGGGAAGATGGGCGGTGGGGGTCCGCTCGGGAGGGGGCTGTGCAAAGCTGTAACTGCAACAGGAGCCAGAGCCAAGGGCCCAGGGGGCATGGCCAAACACCTGCTGTCCCTCATAAGCAGAAGTCACCACCTACTGGGTCACCTGGGGGACCAGGCTGTCAGTGCACAGCTCACCTCACATCTCCTTGTGGTTTAACCAGGTGCTGTAAACCAATTAGCTTAAAGACCAACATTCCTTTACCCTCTCGTGTAATGCTAAGACTTGGAAACCCCCCTTGCAGTTTTTTTCCTTTATAACTCCCTTCACCTAGACCTAGAGGTCACTTTCCTATCCTGTTCCATCACCAGGAAGGTTTGTGGCCCAAGCTCGAGCTTAAATAAAGATGCTCATGTGCTTGCATCAGAGTTGTGGTTCCTGGTGGTCTCTTTGAGGTTTTTGCAATCTAGGCACAATAAATGAATAATATCTGATATTACTTATTTACCTTGTAATCTGAGAGTTCCCCTTTCATAGCCCCTACTACTCTTTTGGTCTTTTTTTTTTTTTTTTGAGACAAGGTCTTACTATGTAACCCTTGCTGGTTGGAACTCAATATTTAGACCAGACTAGCTCATGAAATTACAGAGATTCATCAGCCTTTGCCTCCCTAGTGCTGGGATTAAAGTCATTCAACACACACACAAACACATGCACCCCTATGCACACATTCATGCACACTTGTTAAAAACAGGGTCTTCTTGCTATATAGCTGTAGTGGCTATTCCTGGATGTCAACTTGACTGTATCTGAAATGAACTACAATCCAGAATTAGAAGGCTCACCTGTGGCCCTAATCTGGAGGCTGAGAGATACAAGTTTCCAACCTGAATCTTGGCATGGAGATCTTGAGGCATAGTGGCTATGAATCCCAGAAGATTAAGATAGGAAGATCTACAAATTCAAGGTCATCTGGGATTAAAGGTGTGGTGGCACACACCTTTAATCTGGGCCACACCTTTTGCTGGAGACATTGCTGGACATTGGAAGAAGGAAGGCTGGCTCTGCTTCACCTGCTTGCCTTATGGGACCAAGCAACTGCTGGATCCTTGGACTTCCATTCACAGCTGCTGCCGACCATTGTTGGGAGTTGGACTACAGACTGTAAGTCATCAATAAATTCCTTTACTACATAGAGACTACCATAAGTTCTGTGACTCTAGAGAACCCCGACTAATACAAAATTGGTACCCAAAGTGGCCTCTAGAGGAGCAGAAGTATAAGGATGGATCTTTTAAAAATCTGGAGATGGTTTGAGAATCCATCAGC
>NW_022196910.1:14060533-14076533 GCF_008632895.1 Mastomys coucha | reverse complement strand
ACCTTGATGAATTAGGGGATTCGGTATACAAAGCTTTTTGCAAGATGGGGAAGAAATTGGAAAATGATTTTGTTGGTCAGTTGCTCTTAGTATCTCGAGAAAAAACGATGAAGGAAAATAAGGAGTTGTGTGATAAAACTGAAAGGCTCCAGACACAAGTAAAGGATCTAAAAGTTGCTAAGTGTGTCCTTGAAGAGAATCTTCTCTCCAGCAGCCATAGAACTCAAGTTGCAGAAAATCAAACTGAAGCTCTTATTATAAGGTTGGCTGAATTACAGCGAAAATTCAAGTCTTAGCCTCAGAGGGTGTCAGTGGTTAAAGTAAGGGCATTAGTTGGCAAAGAATGGGATCCTATAACTTGAGATGGGGATGTGTGGGAAGACTCCATTGAAGCTGAGAATTTTGAATCTTCAGATTCTTAAGGGTTTGCCCCACCTGAGGAAGTAGCACCCTCAGCCCCACCCCTTGAAATAATGCCTTTCCCACATGAGGAAGTTAATCCCCCAGAGTCTGATAAGACAGCAGGGACTTTCGCTGAAGAAAATGCCAGACAAGACAATACTGATGTTTCTCAAGACCGACCAATAGTTTCTTCTAGACCTATAACCAGACTCAATGCAAAACAGGCCCCTAGAGGGGAGGTAGAAAGTGTAGTCCATGAGGAAATTCAATACACTACTAAGGAGCTTAATGAGTTTGCTAATTCATTCAAGCAGAAGTCTGGGGAATATGTGTGGGAATGGATCTTAAGGTGTGGGATAATGGTGGAAGGAACATAAAACTAGAGCAGGCTGAATTTATTGACATGGGCCCTCCGAGTGGAGATTCTAGGTTTAATATGGAAGCTCACACTGTTAAAAAAAGGTGTCAGAACTTTGTTTGAATGGTTTGCTGAAGCATTTATCAAAAGATGGCCTACTGAAAAGGAGTTAGAGATACCTAATATCCCTTGGCTTAGTGTTGACGAAGGGATTTTAAGGCTTAGGGAAATTGCAGTGCTAGAGTGGATAGGTTGTGTAAAACCTAATCCTCCACAATGGGAAGGTCCAGAAGATATGCCCTTCACCAGTCCTATAAGACCCAAACTGATGAGAGGGGCACCAGTACATTTGAAGAGTTTTGTTCTTGCCCTTTTCTTTGTGCCAGACCTTAGCATTGGAGATGCTGCTGCTCAATTAGATGAATTGAATTCAATGGGTTTAATTGGGTCCCGAGGTAACAAGGGCCAGGTGGCAGCATTGAATCGCCAGAGACAAGGTGATCGTAGTTATTATAATGGACAGCGTAGATGAAACAATGTTTATAATGATATAACCCATAATAGCACAGGAGAGGTGAAATTTATAATGGCATGACTCGTGTGGACCTTTGGTCCTGGCTAATCAATCATGTTATTTCCAGGCATGAAATAGATAGGAAGCCCACTGGATATCTGTTTGACCTGTATAAGCAGAAAAATTCTCAAACAAAGGAAAGAAGGGCTACTGTGGATTGTGGCAAAAGGCAGTCTCGGCCAGAGACTTTGAATCAATTTCCAGACTTGAGCCAATTTGCAGATCCAGAACCCCTTGAATGAAGGGGTGGCCAGGTTCCTCTGAGGGAGGATCTTGATAACATACCTAAAAGTTTTGCTGTTAGCCTTTCTCCAGTTCTTTGCCAGAGGGACCTATGGCCTTTTACAAGAGTAACTGTACACTGGGGGAAAGGAAATAATCAGACTTTCCAGGGTCTATTGGATACTGGTTCTGAATTGACACTGATCCTAGGAGAACCCAAGAAACATTGTAGCCCTCCAGTTAAAGTAGGGGCTTATAGAGGACAGGCGATTAATGGAGTTTTGACTGATGTCTGACTCACAGTAGGTCCAGTAGGTCCCCGAACACATCCTGTGGTCATTTCTCCAGTTCCAGAATGTATAATTGGGATAGATATACTCAGGAATTGGCAGAATTCTCACATTGGTTCCCTGACCTGTGGAGTGAGGGCTATTATGGTTGGAAAGGCTAAATGGAAGCCTTTAGAGTTGCCTCTGCCAAAGAAAATAATGAATCAAAAACAGTATTGTATTCCTGGAGGAATTGCAGAAATTACTGCCACTATCAAGGACTTGAAAGATGCAAGGGTGGTGGTTCCCACCATATCTCCCTTTAACTCTCCTATCTGGCCAGTGCAGAAGACAGATGGATCATGGAGAATGACAGTTGATTATCGAAAACTAAATCAAGTAGTAACTCCAATTGCAGCTGCTGTACCAGATGTGGTTTCTTTACTTGAACTAATTAACACATCTCCTGGCACCTGGTATGCAGCTATTGATCTAGCAAATGCCTCCTTCTCAGTACCTGTCCATAAGGACCACCAGAAGCAATTTGCTTTCAGTTGGCAAGGCCAGCAGTATACCTTTACCAGTTTTGCCTCAAGGATATATTAACTCTCCTGCCCTGTGTCATAACTTAGTTAGAAGAGATCTTGATCGTTTGTCTCTTCCACAAAATATCACATTGGTGTACTATATTGATGACATTATGCTGATTGAACCAAGTAAGCAGAAAGTAACAACCACTTTGGACTCATTGGTAACACATATGCGCACCAGAGGATGGGAAATAAATCCAACCAAAATTCAAGGACCATCTATCTCAGTGAAATTTTTAGGAGTCCAGTGGTGTAGGGCATGCAGAGATATTCCTCCTAAGGTGAAAGGTAAGTTATTGCACCTGGCCCCTCCCACCACCAAGAGAGAAGAAGCACAATGTTTAGTGGGTCTATTTGAATTCTGGAGACAGCACATTCCTCACTTGGGTGTGCTACTCAGGCCCATCTACCAAGTGACTCAGAAAGCTGCTAGCTTGGTGTGGTGCCTGGAACAGGAGAAGGCTCTTCAACAGGTCCAGGCTGCTGTGCAGGCTGCTCTACCACTTGGACCATAAGATCCAGCAGACCCGATGGTACTTGAGGTGTCTGTGGCAGATAAAGATGCTGTTTGGAGCCTCTGGCAGGCCCCTGTAGGTGAATCACAGAAGAGACTTTTAGGATTTTGGAGCAAAGCTCTACCATCATCTGCAGACAACTATTCTCCCTTTGGAAAACAGCTCTTGGCCTGCTATTGGGCCTTAGCAGAAACTGAATGTTTGACAATAGGACACCAAGTTACTATGCAACCTGAGCTACCTACCCATCATGAGCTGGGTGCTATCAGACAACTTTAAGTCATAAAGTAGGACGTGCATAGCAGCAGTCAATTATCAAATGGAAGTGGCATATACGTGATCGAGCCAGAGCAGGTCCTGAGGGCACAAGCAAGTTACATGAAGAAGTTGCTCAAATGCCTATGGTTTCCACTCCTATTACAATGCCATCTGCTGCCAAGCATGTGTCTATAGCTTCATGGGGTGTTCCCTATGATTGTTTGACTGGAGAAGACTAGGACCTGGTTTACTGACAGCTCTGCACTTTATGCAGGCACCACCCAGAAGTGGACAGCTGCAGCATTACAACCCCTTTCCAGGACAACCCTGAAAGATACAGGTAAAGGAAAATCTTCACAGTGGACAGAACTTCGGGTAGTACACATGGTATTACAGTTTGTTTGGAAGAAGAAATGGCCAGATGTACGATTGTTCACTGACTCATGGGCTGTAGCCAATGGATTGGCTGGATGGTCAGGGACCTGGAAAGATCACGATTGGAAAATTGGTGAGAAAGACATCTGGGGAAGAAGTATGTGGATAGATGTCTCCAAATGGGCAGAGGATGTGAAGATATTTGTGTCCCATGTAAATGCTTACCAAAAGGTGACATCCTCTGAGGAGAAGTTCAATAATCAAGTAGATAAGATGACTCGTTCAGTGGACAGTCAGCCTCTTTCCACAGCCATCCCTGTCATTGCTCAATGGGCACATGAACAAAGTGGTCATGGTGGTTGTGATGGAGGTTATGCTTGGGCTCAGCAACACGGACTTCCACTCACCAAAGCTAACCTGCCTCATACAGCTGCTGCTGAATGCCAGATCTGCCAACAACAGAAACCAACACTGAGCCCCAGATATGGTACCATTCCTCGAGGTGAGCAGCCAGCAACCTGGTGGCAGGTTGACTACATTGGACCACTTCCTCCATGAAAAGGACAACATTTTGTTCTTACTGGAGTAGACACTTATTCTGGTTATGGATTTGCCTTTCCTGCAGAAATGCTTCTGCCAAAACCACCATCCGTGTACTCACTGAACGCCTTATCTATCATCATGGTATTCCACACAGTATTGCTTCTGACGAAGGAACTCATTTCACAGCCAGAGAAGTGCGACAGTGGGCCCATGATCATAGAATCCACTGGTCTTACCACGTTTACCATCATCCTGAAGCTGCTGGTCTGATAGAAAGATGGAATGGCCTTTTGAAGACACAGCTAGAGCGCCAATTAGGTGGCAACAGCATGGAAGGCTGGGGCAGAGTTCTTCAGAAGGCAGTATATGCTTTGAATCAGCGTCCAATATATGGTACAGTTTCCCCCATAGCCAGGATCCATGGGTCCAGGAATCAAGAGGTGGAAAAGGGAATAGTTCTACTCACTATCATTCCTAGTGACCCTCTAGGAAAATTTTTGCTTCCTAGGTTCTGCTGGCCTAGAAGTTTTGGTTCCAGAGGGCAGAGTTCTCCTACCAGGAGCCACAACATTCCATTGAACTGGAAGCTCAGACTTCCCCCTGGTCATTTTGGGCTTCTAATGCCCTTAAACCAACAGGCTAAGAAAGGAATAATGGTGTCAGGAAGAATGATAGATCCAGATCACCATGGAGAAATTGGATTGCTTCTTCACAATGGAGGTAAGCAGGATTATGTCTGGAGTGCAGGAGATCCCTTAGGGCATCTCTTAGTACTTCCAAATCCTTTGATTAAAGTCAATGGGAAATTACAACAGCCTAATCCAAGCAGGACGACAAAGGATGCAGACCCATCAGAAATGAAGGTATGGGTCAATCCTCCAGGAAAAGAGCCAAGACTTGCTGAGGTGCTTGCTGAGGGGGAAGGAAATACAGAATGGGTAGTAGAGGAAGGTAATTATAAATACCAGCTAAGGCCACATAATCAGTTGCAGAAACGAGGATTATAAAGTAAGTTGAATGCTTCTGTCTTATTTTGTTAAGAATACATTTTTCTGGGGCTGGCAAGATGGCTCAGGGGCTGGGAACACTGACTGCTCTTCCGAAGGTCCTGAGTTCGAATGCCAGTGGCCACATGGTAGCTCACAACCACCCGTGATGGGATCTGAGGACAGCTACAGTGTACTTATGTATAGTAATAAATAAATCTTAAAAAAAAAAAAAGAATACATTTTTCTTTCTTCCAATTTCTCTAACATCAATTGGTATTTAAGTTGAGACACTAAAAGAATGTTCCCAAGGGACATTGCCCCATTGTAAATTTACAAATGCGTTTACAATTGTACGAGGAATAGTTATATCATGTTAGGCGTATTCATGATTTTTGTTATTGTTTCATGTAGACATGAGATATTATTTGTGTCAAGTTGACAAG
Organism: Mastomys coucha; assembly: GCF_008632895.1. Classification (NCBI taxonomy): domain Eukaryota; kingdom Metazoa; phylum Chordata; class Mammalia; order Rodentia; family Muridae; genus Mastomys; species Mastomys coucha. The sequence goes on along the minus strand of NW_022196910.1, from coordinate 14,070,995 downwards.
GGGTGGATTGTAGTGGCTATTCCTGGTTGTCAACTTGACTATATCTGAAATGAACTACAATCCAGAATTAGAAGGTTCACCTGTGGCCCTAATCTGGAGGCTGAGAGATACAAGTTTCCGACCTGAATCTTGGCATGGAGATCTTGAGGCATAGTGGCTATGAATCCCAGAAAATTAAGATAGGAAGATTTACAAATTCAAGGTCATCTGGGATTAAAGGTGTGGTGGCACACACCTTTAATCTGGGCCACACCTTTTGCTGGAGACATTGCTGGACATTGGAAGAAGGAAGGCTGGATCTGCTTCACCTGCATGCCTTGTGGGATCAAGCAACTGCTGGATCCTTGGACTTCCATTCACAGCTGCTGCCGACCATTGTTGGGAGTTGGACTACAGACTGTAAGTCATCAATAAATTCCTTTACTACATAGAGACTACCATAAGTTCTGTGACTCTAGAGAACCCTGACTGATACAATAGCCCTATGTATTATGTAGCCTGGAACGTATCAATATAGCCCAGGCTAGTCTCAGATCTGCCAGCCTCAACCTCCAGAGCAGGGGGACTATACGTAAGTGCCACCACACCTGACCTTCCCTTGTTCTTGCTTACAATGTTTTTCTATCCTCTGTGGTGTGGATTTTAGTGAGATCTCCTTCAGTCCTACCTCTATTAAGAAATTGATAGTATCTGTCTGTCTTTCTCTTTAAGGTGTTTGCAGTCATGTGATCTCTGCTTAGATTCATCAATTCTTTGACAATCAATCTAAAATGATGATGTGATTTTTTTCATTCTTTTCACAGTTGGTATGTTACATAGAAACTGATGAAAACACTGAATATCCCCTTGGTTTCATTCATTTTTTGTTATTTTGTTTGTTAGTTTTTTGTGGTTTTTTTTTTTTTTTTTCCAAGACAGGGTTTCTCTGTGTAGCCCTGGCTGTCCTGGAACTAGCTCTGTAGACCAGGCTGGCTTTGAACTCAGAGATTTGCTTGCCTCTGCTTTTCCAGTGCTAGGATTAAAGGTGTGCACCACCACTGCCCAGATGGTTAACGTTTTTTAGTCACTAATTTTGAAGGTCACTAAGCTGTATATTATTAGTCTCCTGACAGATTTGCTGTAAAGGACACCTTCTGATACACAGGTTACCATGACAGCTTTGCCTGAGCTACTTCTCAGGACAAGAAGGCCACTCCTGTTGACTGCCCTGATCTCACTCACACTCATGGATGTCCCAAGGCTGATAGCACCGAGTGAAAAGACTTGGCCACCCTGGCTTCACATGGCATATGTCTCCTTTCCTGCCTTAATCTTTGGCTCAGCTCTCTGCTCAACTCTGAATGTAAATACATTAGTGTTTTTAAAAAAAAGTTGGTTATTAATTATAACACAACTATTTGACCTGAATGTATCTGTTGGAGTTCAGGAATTGCCACACAAACCATAGGAACACCAATCTCAGTTAAGTAAAAATAGTTTATTGAATGCAAATTCTAACATTGAACATTCAGGACCACAAAAGGGACTTGGAAGCCTAACTGGGTGCCAGTCTGTTCTTAGGGCAGGCTTAAAAAGGGAAAAAACACACTAAATCCATGATGAGCTTCTATGCAGGTGGATGAAGTGTCGCCTGGTGGTCAGCTCTGACTCAAGCCATTTTAGACATCAGTTCATATTGACCTTTAACTTGAGGACCCAGAGCTCACTTCCCAGCATGCACAGGGACGCTCATAACCATCAATGACTCTAGTTTCAGGGGATCTGATGTCCTCTTCTGGCCTCATTGGGGCACTACACACTTGTGGTACACAAATACACACTCAGAAGAAACCCCCATACACATTAAAAATATAGAAAGAACGTGAATTAAAAAGAAAAGGACTTGATGGGCTGGAGAGATGGCTCAGTGGTTAAGTGGCTCTTTCAGAGGTCTTGAGTTCAATTCTCAGCAAGCACATGGTGGCTCACAACCATCTGTAATGGAATCTGATGCCTCATTCTGGTACAGAGGTGTACATGCAGATACTGCACTCATACATAAAATAAATAAATTTTTTTTTTTTAAAAAAAGGACTTGAAAGGTAAATGAATATTCACTCTTATTCTTTTCCCATCCACCTGGCCGTGTAGAAGGAAGATGGATCTTGAAGACTAACAGCGGAATTTTTTGCACCAAAACAAAAGTATTTGATTTAATTGCCTTTGATGTTTGTTTCAAAGTTTGTTCCCCATCCCCTCCCTCCAGGGTTCAGAGACCATTTCCGAAGCGGGGATACAAAGATTGTAAGAGCCAGAGGTCATGTTTGACCTGAGCAGAGACTGTCTCCCACACATGACAGGGTTATCACACTCATGAACCTGGGGTGACTTTGGTTGTCCACATAAGATCAAGCCAGCCAACATTCTAGCATGGAGGGGGATGGGTTCATGAGCTGAGGAGCTGTGGGCTGTTGTGTTTAACAAAATCTTAATCGTTTGATTTTACCAATGAAGTTTCAGGAGCCAAACGCTGGGGTGAACACATGCTAGCTCAGAGAGGCAGAGAGAGCACCCAGCTGACCTCCCTCCTCAGCCCCAGAAACAATGCCCTTCCCTCACTCCATCTCAAAAAACCTCCTTCAGACTCAATCAATGTCACTCCCTTCTATGTTCCGTGTCTCTCTATCCATCCTCCTGGCTCCCTCTTACTCTGTTTTTTCTTAATAATCCAATGTTCACTTCCTGTCAACTGGTTGCTTGCTCTGCCTCTTGACCCGTGGTTGACTTTATTTAATCCTGTTTATAGTATTCAAGCAGAAAGCTTTTAGATTAAAGGTGTGTGCTAAGACTGGGCCACAGCACAATTAAAAGCAGTCTTTTCCAGTAAATAACACAATCTCGGGGTTCACAGTGCGATCAAATATCTAGCAACAGTGAGCAGTTAATCGCTTCTGGGGGAAGAAAGTCAGACTCCTTTACGAGTGTGGCCCTTGGTAAGTGTGCCATGTTTTAATGGATGGCCCCATACCCCAGACTCAATGGGTTATTAAAGAGAGAAGCTATGAAGTTGGGGGTGAGTGGGTAGGGAGGTAAGAGTCAGCTTAGGAGGAGTTAGGGAGAGGAGTGAGAGATGAATATGATCAAAATACATAATATAAAATTCTCAAGCAAATAATAAAATATTTTATCAAAAAAAATTTTCTCTACTGAAATGCAACTCTAGTTGGGAGATGGAGAAAGTAAGAACATAGTCATTTGACATTTATTTTTTTTTTAAGATTTATTTTATTTATTTTATGGGTATGAGTACTCTGTAGCTGTACAGATGGCCGTGAGCTATCGTGTGTGGCTGCTGGGAATTGAACTCAGGACCTCTGCTGGCCCCACATGCTCCGGCCCCGCTTGCTCCAGCCCAATTCACTGTAGCTGTCTTCAGATGCACCAGAAGAGGGCGTCAGATCTCATTATGGGTGGTTGTGAGCGACCATGTGGTTGCTGGGATCCGAACTCAGGACCTTTGGAAGATCAGTCGGTGCTCTTATACACTGAGCCATCTCGCCTTTAAATATCATTTGACATTTAAAGAAGACATTACAATGGACATTTTCCTCATGTCTTATGTGGCAGATAGAGAAAGCAACTTAAATGGTCATAGGGACACATAGGTCACAGTATAACCTTAAAGAGAATACTACATAGCCATGAAAAAGAGTAGAGACGATCTCTCTACCCCAATGAAGGATGGATACAGTGCATCAGTGGTTACAGAACAAAAGGGAGCTGGTACGAGTCTCATGTCTTAGAAGGAGGCCTGTCAGCCGGTGGCTGGACTTGGTTCCTGGGAAACACAACCTTAGGTCAAACAATCACCAGTCAGCTAAGGTCCCCAAGGCTGAGACCTGAGAGCACATTCTCATGCTCATTCAAAGGCCTTATCTCCTGACTTACCTATGTGTCACATACACAGGATTTCACATAAGCCAATGACAAGCAAGAGGAAATGAGATCACTTTGATTGACTTAAAGGCAATCCAATCAGAACCTTATGGTAATTCCCACTCTGCCAGAAGCTTGTGACTACCAAGGGAAGGCTGGAAACTGAAAAGGGGGTTGAGTTCTATTGAAAGAACACTGCCATTTACATAGCCAAAGGGGCCTTCCCCAGTAAGGATGGGGTGCCTTTGAATCCATAGATTTCTATATGGGTTGAGTGTATACTATTGATATAATGATAATTATTCTTTCAGCTGGGTATGGTATTCCACTCTATTATTTATAACCTGTATTCATAGGCAAATCAACCCACAGCCTCAACTCTTTATTATTAAAAAGTGAAATATGGCCAGGTAGTGGTGGCACACGCCTTTAATCCCAGTACTTGGAAGACAGAGGCAGGCAGATTTCTGAGTTTGAGGCCAACCTAGTCTACAGAGTAAGTTCTAGGACAGCCAGGACTACACAGAGAAACCCTGTCTTAAAAAAAAAAAGTGAAATATGATTCTCAAGTTTAAAAATAGGCAGAAACATCTCTTTAGATGTGTGCTGTCCTTGTTCTTGGGGGAACAGATTATCTCCTGGCTATAAAGATTCTGGAATGTGTGGCTAGACTTAGGGAGTAGTTAATACATTGATGTTTTAAGGAACTAGATAGCACAATTATTTGTTTGTTTGCTTATTCACTTATTTACTTATTTATTTTTGGCTTTTCGAGACAGGGTTTCTCTGTGTCTCTGTGTAGCCCTGACTGTCCTAGAACTCACTCTGTAGACCAGGCTGGCCTCGAACTCAGAAATCCACCTGCCTCTGCCTCCCAAGTGCTGGGATTAAAGGCATGAGCTACCACTGCCTGGCCACTTACTTATTTTTCTTAAAAGATTTATTTATTATTATGAATGAGTACACAGAAGAGGGTGTCAGATCTCATTACAGATGGTTGTGAACCACCATGTGTTTGCTGGGATTTGATCTCATGGCCTTCAGAAGGGCAGTCGGTGCTCTTACCCGCTGAGCCATCTCACCAGCCCCACTTACTTATTTTTGAGACAAGGTCTTTCTATGTCTCCTTGGCTGTCCTAGAACGGACTATATAGATGGGGCTGGCCAGAACTCACAGAGATCCACCTGCCTCTGCCCACGCCCACCTGAGTGCTGGATTTAGGCATTCCTTTACTTCCTATCAGAACATCAAAGAAAGTGAGGATGATTTTTTTTTCAGCCAGATTTGTGCTATGTAAATTGCTCTCAACTATTTTGTTCTATGAAAGATTTGGCATTTGATTATAAGACAATGTGATGCCTTTGGAAATTATCAGTTTAATTTTATTCATATCTAATCTCTTTTTTTTCCAAAGATTTATTTTTATGTGCAGGAGTGTTTTGCCTGCATGTATGTATGTGTACCACATGTGTGCCCCATGCCCACAGAGGCCAGAAGAGGGTACTGGCTTCCCTGCTCAATTGAAGTTAGCAACAGTTATGTATGAGTTGCCACGTCAGTGCTGGGAACTGAACCCAGACCCTGTACAAGAGCATTGCTAAGCCATCATTCCAGCTCTTGATCTTTTTTTTTTCCCTTCGAGACAATATCATCATGCTCAGCTGTCATCTTCTTTCAGAAAACACTACTTTCTTATCACTTCAAAAGCTCCACTAAGAGATAGTCACGGCGCGGGAGAAAGGAGAGGCTAGACCGAGTCTCTTCCTCACGTGCAAAGTGACATGAAAGTCTCATTCAGAACTGGGTCTCACCTTGCACGCTCCGCCCACACTCCTGTTCCAGGAGGTTCTCTGCTTCTTGTCATCGAGCCCAGAATGCCTGCCTCTGCCTCTCAAGTGCTGTGATCACAAGCCTGCGTCATCATGTCCAGCGCGTGTAGGACTGGGGACCCCACTCAGGGCTTCCAACAGGCTAGGTGAGCCCCTGTCCACTGAGCTACACCCGCAGCCTTGTTCGGACATCTCAGTCTTCCATATGTTGTTTGGCTGTCGTAGACAGTGCCATGGAGGGAGGAAGGATGCCAGTTTCCAGCACAGCACTTAACCCGAGCCAAAGACAGATTGGTCGGGAAGCGGTCGAAATGAAAAGCTGTGCGGGAACCAGCCGCAGGAAACTCCTGACATTGCTTCCCGGCAGCAGGCTCGGTTCTGGGAACCAGTGAGCTTCCACGCTGCTTTAGGCATGACTCAGTCTGTCCAGAACCTGCCAGGGGAGGGCAGTAGCTCCTTGTTTCATATTCTTGTCTCCCCCAGGAACTGTTTGCAGATGAGCTCCGGAATGCCACCCCCTTCTGCCACTGCGGAGTAGTGTTGGCTCCAATCCCAAGTCCCAGTCGGCCAAGGAACTGGGCTCCTTGCCAGCATTCCTGCCCCATCCCATCCTACCTTCCTGCCAGCTGCCAGAGATATCATCAATACATTGTTTGAAATTTTCAATTCTAAAGATAAAATACTCCCTTGCTCCCTAAGCCCAGAGATAAAATCAAACTCAAAACAATTTGGCGGAAAACTGAGGGTGTTTTGTAATCTGCCCCGAGGTTCCTCCTGGCTCGGCTCTCATCACTCGCCCCGGCATGGTTCTGGTGTCAATGAACCTGCCTACCCAGCTAAGAGGCTGTAAATTGACTGACTCTCTCATCTGCATGGCCATCTTTGCCTCTCTTCCTTCACCTGGCTATTTCCCTTCTCATCGACTACAAATTGTGCTCAGGGGCTGGGGGTGTAGCTCAGGGAGTAGAATGATCCAACAGAGCTGGGGCTCAGTTCCTGGCACTGGATAACCTGGAGAGGGGTGTGTGTGTGCTATGTGTAATTCCTGTACTTGAGAGGTGGAGGCAAATGGACCAATAATTCAGGGTCATTCTTAGCTATATAAAGAGTTGAGGCAGTCTTGGCTATGTGAGACTCTTACTTTAAAAAAGGTGGGGGGATGCTGACGAGATGGCTCAGCAGGTAAGAGCACTGACTACCCTTCCAAAGGTCCTGAGTTCAAATCCCAGCAACCACATGGTGGCTCACCTGTAATGAGATCTGACGCCCTCTTCTGGTGCACTGTAAGACAGCTACAGTGTACTTATGTATAATAATAAATAAATCTTTGGGCCGGAGTGAGTGGGGCCAACTGTAGCGAGCAGAGGTTCTAAAAGTCAATTCCCAAACAACCAGCTGAAGACTCACAACCATCTGTACAGCTAGTATGTACTCATATACATAAAATAAGTAAATAAATCTTTATTTAAAAAAAAGGAAGAAGGGAATAGGAAGGAAGAAAAGAAGGAAAAGAAGAAGGTGAGAAAGAAGTGGGGAGGGAGAAAGGGATGTACTTCTATTAAAATTCTTGACAAAGGAACCAGAGCAATGGCTTGCTGGCTGTGATGTCCAAGGGGACCCAGGTTTGACTCCCAGCACCCACACAGTAGTTTACAACCACCAGGAACTCCAGTTTCAGGGGACCAGACACTCTCACCCTTATCTGGCTTCTGGGAGCACCACGCCCATGTGCTGCACACACACACAGGCAAAGCAATCATATGTTTGAAAATAAAAATTTAAAGAATAAAAAAAACTCCTTGATGGTGCATGCTCTGATTCGGAGGGAGGAAATAAAGTCGAGATAAAAACAGAGAGGGGGAAAGAGAAAAGCAGGAGCCACCTGGAGGAAATGGTTACTTACAGTATCTGGTCCCACAGCTGCCTGCAATTATTCCCCTACAAAAAGGGAAAATGCCTCAACAATGACAAGATAGTTAGAACCAGGCTGAAATGCCTGTCGGTACCAGAAGAACCCCTGTGCAGTGGCTGAGCCATCTTCCCCGCCGAGCCCATGGCTAACAGGTTCTTCTGGTCCCCCACTTCTTTTTTGGTGTCTGTTTGAGCTGTTCCCCTAACAATGCTGTGGTCAAGGAAGGAGGAAACAGAAACGTGTCTTGCAAGCGATGCTCCATTTCTGACTTCTCATTTCTTTCTGCTTTCTTTGTTCTACACAGCACATTAACTTTCCCTGAGGGGACATCAGTTGCATTTGGATGTCCAATGTTCCTTCCCTTATGTGTGCACTTGCCCCAGAGTCAGAATGGGTTTGACTATTTCTACATACTGATGGAGCCCACCTTGCCCTCAGCCACAGACTCTGCTCTTGACGACTCCACACACACACACACACACACACACACACACACACCACACACACTTTTAAATTTTATGCATGTAGGTATTTTTCCTGGCAGGTATGTATGTTCAACATGTGCATGCTTAGTGCCAGAGTGGGCAGGAAGGCATCGAATTCCCTGGAACTAGAGTATACAAACCACTGTGAGCCACCATGTGGGTGATGGGAATTGAACCAGAGTCCTCTGAAAGAGCAGCCAGTGCTCGTAAGCAGTGAGCTATCTCTGCAGCCCCAACCCTGTGCTCTGGAAATTAAAAGGAAAGATTCAGAATCAGTCAGGCCCCACAAATGTAAATATATATGCATATATAGATATACATACATGTGTGTGTGTGTGTGTGTGTGTGTGTGTGTGTGTACGTTTTCTCTGAAGCCAGGCAAGGTGGTGCCACACATAATCCAGCTATAGGAGGCTGAGGCAGGCACATCTTGAGTTTGAGGCTATTGGGAGATGGTGAGGACTGATCTAAATTTTTAACTTATTGAGGCCTAGAATCATTTGAAAGCTTCTGGACATGCCTGTGGTGGGTTATCTTGAGAATGTTATGTGAAAGGGAGATCTGCCCACATGGATGGTCCTAATGTCTGGTTGGTTATCCTGGACTGTATAAAGGAAGAGACTGTGTTGAACATAACCACTGTCATTCTCTGCTCTATGGGTGTGCGTGTAATGTGACCAGGTCCTGCTGCTTTGCCTTTTCCAAAGTGACAGACTGTGCCCCTGAACCATGAGCCAAAATAAACCATTTCTCCCTGAAATTGTTTTTGTCAGGCTAGCTTATCACAGCAACAGGAAAGCAACTAACAGATCTTGTTCCTAAAATTCAAACAGAATGCCGGAGACTTTTCTGCCAAAGGAATTTGGAAGCCTGGCCTCCTTCACAGGAGGATACTAAGATGAGCGGGTATTCTATAGGAGAGGCGGCTGGCTCGCTCACTCAGGAAGGAAGCATGAGCTGATGAGGGCATCTGAGCTCCTCAATCAAGCTGTGTGCTTGGAGCCAAGCACTTTCCTGTACACTTGAGCCAGTAAATTATGTTTTCAACTAATCTGGTCCATTTATGCCCATCACACCTGAGTCTCCCCCCACACACACATGTATGGTGAGAGATATTATTATATTATATAGTTATATAGTATTTATATGTAATCATATTTAATATTAGTTGTTATAGTATATAACTAACACACACATAAATGTATATATACTTTTTTTTTTTTTTTTTTTTTTTTTTGCATCTCAGTTTCCCTTGCATAAGGCAACTGGCAGGGGAAGTGAAACCCACTCTCAAGGTCTGGGATAGAGAACATACTCCTGAGATGGTCTCTGGGGTGGAGTTTCAGGGTCCCTTCAAGGTCTGGGATAGAGAACATACTCCTGAGATGGTCTCTGGGGTGGAGTTTCAGGGTCCCTTCAATAGCTTCTCAAGAGCAACTTTATTCTTCCCCCCTCCCTTCTTTCCTCCCATCTTTTCCTTCTCCCCTCTTTCTCTCCTCCTCCCTTTAGCCTTTCCTCCATCCTTCCTTCCCCTCCTCTAGTCTCATCTATAAATGTGGAAAGTGACCTGAAATTAAGTAAACCCACTTTTAAAAATTCAATACTAAAACACATTCCTTTGCCTCACAGAATACATCTTTAGTACCAACGCCCGCCTATATTGCTAGAGGTGTTCACAATTTAGGAGGGTTGGATTAGGCTGGGCGTGATGGCACTCATGTGGTAGAGGCAAATGGATCTCTATGAGTTCAAGGTCAGCCTGGCCTATGTCGTGAGTTCCAGGACAGCCAGGACTACATAGTGAGACCCTATCTAAAAAGGTGTGGGTGTGGGTGTGGGTGTGTGTGTGTGAGGTGTGTGTGTGTGTGTGTGTGTGTAGGAACCTAGATTAAAGCCAAGCTTGATGGCATGGACCTGTAATTCCAGTACTTGGGAAGCTGAGGCAGGAGGACCTAGAGTTTAAGGCCAACCTGGGCTACATAATGAGATACTGTCTGTCTTAGTCAGGGTTCCCATTCCTGCACAAATATCATGTCCAAGAAGCAAGTTGGGGAAGAAAGGATTTATTCAGCTCACACTTCCACGTTGCTGTTCATCACCAAAGGAAGTCAGGACTGGAACTCAAGCAGGTCAGGATATAGGAGCTGATGCAGAGGCCATGGAGGGACGTTACTTACTGGCTTGCTTCCCCTGGCTTGTTCAGCTTGCTCTCTTATAGGACCCAAGACTATCAGCCCAGGGATGGCACTACCCACAATGGGCCCTCCTCCCCTTGATCACTAATTGAGAAAATGCCTCACAGCTGGATCTCATGGAGGCA
>NW_022196910.1:14046467-14060474 GCF_008632895.1 Mastomys coucha | reverse complement strand
AGCTCTCTTCTCTGTGATAACTCCAGCCTGTGTCAAGTTGACACACAAAACCAGCCAGTACACTGTCTCAAAACAAACAAGTTTTTTTTTTGTTTGTCTGTTATTAAATGATCAAATAAGCAAGCCCAGTAAATCCATTTCTGTCTCTCCTACAAGTGTTTGCATTGAACCACAAGTTCGCTCTTTTGTGTTTTTGTGGTGCAGGGAGAGTGGGGTACAATCAGTGTTCTCACACATACATAGGTGTGAAGGCCGGAAGTCAACATCTAATGTCTTTCTTTGGGACATTAAGTCTACCATTAACAAGTTTTATTTTATTTATTTATTATTCATTTTGACAAGATTTCTCACAGGCTAAGTAGTCAGTCACCACTGGCTGGCCATGGAGCACCAGAGGACCTCTGATTTCCACCCCTGAAGTGCTGGACTCACATGCATGTAACACTGTGCCTGGTCTTTAAATGTGCTCTGCAGCTTGAACTCTGGCCCTCATGCTTATGCCAAGGCACTTTCCCAGCTGATCCATCTCCCCAGCCCCACATTCTTCTTCCTAATGCTCAGAAAACAAAGCAAAAACAAAAAACTAAAATGAATCAAGTGTGGTAGCATGCACCTTTAATCCAGCACTTGGAGGCAGAGGCAGGTGGGTCTCTGAGTTAGAGGCCAGCCTAGTCTCTGTAATAGTGAGTTCCAGGGCAGCCAGTGCTGTGTAGATAGACTGTTTCAAAAACAAAAGACAAAAACCAAAACACTTAACATGAACACCTACTCTTAGGCCCTTCTGTGCAAGTCTGTCTTAAGCATGAAAGGGACTTTGTGGTGCTGAATAGAAATGAACTAGAACCCCAGAGAAGCCAGTTGGTTCTTTTTTTAACCATTAAAAAATATACTAGTTTGTATATGTTCATGAATATATACACATACCTGCTACAGCTCGAGTGTAGAAGAAAGATGGTAACTTCCAGGGGTTTGCTCTCTCCCTCCAATTCTACGTAGGTTTCAAGGATCAAACTCAGGCCATAAGACTTATGTAGAAATATTGTTACCTGCTGAGCCATCTCCACAGCCCACCACCATTTATTGCCCCACCCCTTTGTTTTTTTAAGACAGGGTTTAAATGTATATGTTGTCTTGGCTGTCCTAGAACTTGCTCTCTGTAGACCAGGTTGTGAGGCTCTCTGTGAGGCTAGTCTCGAACTCACAGAGATCCACCTGCCTCTGCCTCCCCAGTGCTGGGATTAAAGGCTTACCATCTGGTTCTTAGGATGAACAGAGAGCAACCCAAGTGGAGATGGTACTATAGAATCCATGTAGGCTTCAAAGGCCTTTCTGAAAGTAGAGAAGTCCTCTTTGTAGAGGATTTGGGGACAAAGCCAGTTCAGGAGTCGTTTTTGGGAAAGCAAAACTATAGAAGAGACAGGGCAAGAATAAACTAGTTTTGAGGTATCTGCTTTTGCTCAGAAGGCATTGCTGCAAAGGGAGCTGAAGCTCAGAGTAGAGCAGAGGAAGGAGTGTGGGGAAAATAAATGAATAAAATAAAGTCATTTAGATATTCTCACTTGCAGGACGACTGATCAGGAAGGGTCCATGAGATAGTGCATCCAGGAGGCTCGATGACCCTCTGCTGCAGTTTAAGTGTTGATCACTCCAAAGACTCATGGTCCTACTCTGTGGTGGAACCTTTGGGAGGTGAGGCCTGGTGGGAAGAAGTTAGGTCATTGGGTCCATGCCTGCCTCTTCATTTCTTTTTGCTCAGACACCATGAGGTGAGTAATTTGTGCTTTCCTGCACTCCCCTCTATGAGGTGCTTCCTCACCCATGGCTTCAGTGCAGTGACACTCAAACTCCTATGAGCCAAATAACCTTCATCTGTAAGTTAACTGTCTCAGGTTTTTTAATACAGTAATAGAAAGCTGACTAACACACTATCCTTTGCTCTGTAGTCCAGGATCAGGCGTTGCCAGCTCTGGCCTCTTTCAGGGGCTACTCATTTGAGAAGTGTTTACTGAGCTGCGATTGAGCATCCACATGTCACCAAAGAGCATAGACGTAGCTAGACTCCAGGGCACCCATCTAACTCATCTTCTATTGGCCAGAGCTTATACCCCCCTGGCCATGAGGCAATTCTTGCTATGTAACCTCTCCGATGGCAGAACACCCTCAAGAGTCTTTCATCTTACCTTGTCTCCATGGTTACAAAACAAAGCTATTGAAATGTTTTCTGTCTTAACAGGGCCACTTGGGTACATCTCTCTTCTTGGCCACTCATCCTGGGCCAATTTGAAGCCTGCAGGGATTCACCCCAAAACTCTTTCAATTTATTCTCTGGGCAACTCCTTCCCAATAGTCTTCAAGGCTTCCCACTCTCTCTGGTTAAAAATCTGTTTTCATGGGTGTAGGATTCCAAGGCTTTTGGGATCTACCCCTCTCAGTCCCTTAGAATCACAGTCCTCTCTCCCTAGCCTAGCAAGGCTTCTAGTACTTTCTGGTCTTCGTCCGATCACATGACTGTTATTAGTTCCATGGCTTTGCCCTTGTTTCCACCAGATTAAAGACTTGCTTCTTCTCAATTCCTTTCTGTGTCCTGACTGGGAGACACAGGATGAGCTTGCACAGTCTCTCATGGGGCTAGCTGTGTACATCTTTCCGAAAAGCTGGGGCACTGATAGGGATGTTTAGCCCAGTCCTAAACCACATTCCTTAAAGTTTACTATAAGCACTACACCTGTGCTCTGATTGTAGCCATACCTTGTCGGCCTACCCCTCTCTGTGTGTGTCCCTTGCAAGGATGCTGAGGGGTTCAGCGATGGTGCCTACCAGCTGGGCCAGTCACCTACTTTTCTTTGGTCCTCCCCACCCCACTGGCCCATCTAGGCACAAGTCTGGGCAAGACAATCCTTGTGGGATGGGCTCTGCTGCCACTGTGAGGCCGGACTCCAGCCACAGGTTCTGCTGGGTGGATCACTGCCTTTTACTTACGATTCCCAGTGATTTCTCACGGAACCACTAGATAAATTAATGGCCTGACTGAATTGCTTTCTGGCAAAATTGATTCAAATGAATGACATGTAGGTGGGAGGTGATACAGAGACTGGCTGCTCATGACGGGTCCTCTAAGGGTCCCAGCTGCATTTTGTTTTGTTTTGTTTTGTTTTTTGAGACAGGGTTTCTCTGTGTAGCCCTGGCTGTCCTGGAACTCACTCTGTAGACCAGGCTGGCCTCGAACTCAAAAACCCACCTGCCTCTGCCTCCCAAGTGCTGGGATTAAAGGCGTATGCCACCACTGCCCCGCTACATTTTTTTTTTTTCCTAAACTGGAAATTCCCTGAGATGTTTGTTCTCCATAATAACCTCCCCCACTCCTTCTGTCCCCTTGAGGCACGTGAGATAGATTTGTATTACTTGTAAGTGAAATGTCTTCAATCACCTTGACCTCATACACCTGCTGAACGGTATCCCAGCGTTCACGTGTGAATTCTCAGCTGTCATTTTGATCTGAGAAAAAAGAATGAGGAAATCTTACCTCCTTAGGCATAAACGAAGTGATATGTGGACAGGTGTGTGTTAGTAAACGTAATGGTTTGTATGTGCTCAGCCCAGGAAGTGGCACTATTAGGAGGTGTGGCCTTGTTGGGGTGGGTGTGAGCTTTAAGACCCTCATCCTAGCTGCCTGGAAGCCAGTATTCCACTAGCAGCCTTCAGATGAAGATGTAGTGTAGCTGTCCAGCAGCCGTAGATGAACTGGGTCTACCTGAAAGGGAGGCGGAAATGAAAAAGGAAGAGTGGGCGAGAGAAGGATGAAGCCAAGACCAAGTTTTCTGATCAAGGCTCAAAGTTTAATTTTCAGCTCTGCATTTATATAGGGAGAGCCCACAGACCCCTCCTTTGTTTCAGCTGGATTGTGTTGCAAAGCAAGCTCAGCAGGAGGTCCACTCCTCAAAGCTCAGGTAGGGAAGGCAGGGAATTGCAAATGCTGCTAGCTATAAAACCAACCAACGGGGGATTTGTTTAGCCTACTCAGGGCTGGGGGAAGGGCACAGAGTAGAATTCTAAGCTCCTCCTTCACCATTCCTGCCTGGATGCTGCCTTGTTCCCTCCCACCTTGATGATAATGGACTGAACCTCTGAACCAGTAAGCCAGCCCCAATTGAATATTATCCTTTTAAGAGTTGCCTTGGTCTTGGTGTCTGTTCACAGCAGTAAAACCCTAAGAGAGTGAACAAACGTGTCAGTCGGGAATTGCTGGGAACTCAGTGGGTGTAAGGCAAACTCCTCCGTAAGTAAAAAATAGGATGTACCTGGCTTCTGAAAACTGGGGAAGAGCGGTTTTCCATTGGTAGATTACCACAGCCTTAGCAATGCACAGTGTCAATTTAATGCTTCCCAGCTCTGAATTCCCCGTCACCTGGGCTGAGGTCCCACCTGGAGCCTGTGGAAAATCTGCTACCAGGCTCATTCTTGGGACTGATAGAATCCAGTTCACCCAGTCCTAGGATAGAGACACCATCTCTTTTCTGACTACGCCACTCTCAGTTCTTGGTACCACACACCACCCCTTCCCATCTGGCCCCTGTGGATTGCTCACAACATGTATGTTAGCTGTCATCCAGGCTGACAGAATATGTCCTTCTGACTTTCTTGGCACAGATGTGCCAAGATGTCACCTCCTTGAGGGCAGGGCTTAAGGTTCTTATGGTACATCTGAGGTATGGAGAAATAGAATTAGAGGTCAGGTGCCCAGTAGCCTAGGCAAACAAGTCCAATCTTTACGACCTTTTATGGCCCATTCAGAACCTCTTGGAGTTGGTTGCTATGGATGTATTCATTAACTGTGAACCACACATCTGCGGTGGCTCCTACAGCAGAGCTATCAGAAGACTTAACATCCGGCCCAACTGCGTGACCATGCCCACTCATGATTTTTATAGCTATCTAGAAGCAAGCAACAAAGGAAAGGTGTATGGGGCTCAGGATCAGGCTGGTTCAAAGCACAAAGGGCTGGTGTGTGCAAAGATACCAGGTCAGCCATGCAATTATCAGAGTTAGGATACTGTCCTCTGGGGAGAAAGCCTGATGGAGAGGGAGAGAAGGGTGTGTGAGGAAAAGCAGCAGCCTTCCAGAAGGGGAGGGAACACAGATGCTCAGAAACCCACAGGTTTCATGGCATAGAATTGGTAGTGTGTGTGCGTACATGCGTGTGCATGCATGTAGAATCTAAAAGCCATATATATCACTGTAAGTACAGAACCAATGTTCTACAGTTTGTATGCATATGTGTTGAGATCAGAGGTCATCTTCGGGTATTTGCCTCAGAATAGTTATCTGCCTTCCCCCCCCCCCCCCCCCCCAATAGGGAAAACAGGATCTCCTCAACAAGCCCCAGGGATCTGGCTAACTCTGCTTCTGACCACCTCTGGGATCACACACATGCATCCTGCGGGTCACAAGGGTTTTGGAGACTGAACTCAGGTTCTCAAGCAGCAACCACTCTATGAGCTCAACTCTCTCCCCAGCATTGGGTCATTTTAATTCTTTTTGTTTTCTGTGGCTCCCACTCTGACCTCCCACTTCTACTCCAGGCTCCCGTCTGTTTCACACTCATTCTCTCAGAAATAAGCCGTCTTCTTTCCTTAGCCCACCGAGATTAAGAACCAGTCCTCCCCTCCCACCTGTTCTTCAGCCTCCGGGGACTCCACGCCCTTTGTAAGGATGGATTAGGGTGAGGGTCTCTGGCCCTTAGCCAGGCTACACTTTCCTGCCTCCCTTCTGTAAGTCCATCTGATGGTGGTAATGGGTGGTGTGTCTGTTGAGCTCACACACTTCCTGTGTGATGACACCCACACCAGCTTCACACCACAGCTGTTCTCCAGCTTTCCTTCCCTAGCTTGTCTTCTCCCCCCAGGGTTTTCTACAGGGGTCTCTCTGTTTTGCCTAGGCTATCCTGGAACAAACTGTAGATCAAGCTGGCCTGGAACCCACAGAGATCCACCTGTTTCTGTTTCCCAAGTACTGGGATTAAAGGTGAGCGCCACTACTCAAATTTTGCAACTTTGTTTTTTCCTTTTTCCAGTAGTAATCAACTTGGAGTTCAAAAACGCCAATGAAGGCGTTATTGCAGCCTCTGTCTCCCCTGAACCCTGACTAGAAACAGCTAAGGTCACTGAGGGCAAATTGTTCCAAACAGTATCTGTACTCTTAACCACTGAAGTGTCTTTTTAAACACAATGGTGGAATATTATACCCACAGTATATACCTTGCTTTATTTTTATTATTTATTTGGCCTTTTTTTTTTTTTGAGATAGTGTCAAACTTATTTTGTGGCCAAGGATAGCTTTGAACTCCTCATCTTCCTGCCTTCATCTCTCAAGTCCTGAGATTGCAGGCGACCCCCTCCAGACCCAGCTTTCTGGATTATTTTATTTTCAGTTGAGATTATTTTGGAGTTGGATCTTGGTCATCCTTGTCCTGGAAGCCTACCTGTCCAGTCTACAGATGTGTCTCTGTTGATCTAACTCATCAGCCCTATCTTGCTAAATGTTTAGATTTCTTCCAGTATTTTTCTTCAGTTTTGAGATGGGATATCATGTATCTCAGGCTGCTTTCAGACATGCTTTGTGGCTGAAGATGACTTTGAACTTGTGATCCTCTGCTTCCACCCCAACCACTGGGAGTACAGGCATGTGCCACTGTACCCACTGTGCTGGGCTGGCGTTGGCCCTGACACCTCACCCACACTGAGCAAGCACCATACCCAAGTAGCCACACATACACAACCCCGGGTCCTCTAAACTTCTGTTGTTCCATGCCCACTGTCCAGCCCGTGTTGGATACCACTGTAAACGGTTAGGTCCCTCCTGGTGACGTTTGCTGTGAACAGAAGTTCTGAGTATCCTTTTGCACAGGAACAGAAAAACCTTCCGGACACACTTGGCCCAAACCAGAGAGGCTGCGGCCCTGAGCTATGGGCCAGTGTTTCCGGAGCTAGGAAAGAACTGATCACGGGATAAGAAGACGCTGCTTCGGTGTGAGGGAGGAAAAAATGACTCATCAGCCCACCAAGAGAGGAGGAGAGCTTTTTTCAAAAAGTATGACATTTAACATACTATGTATGGGGATGGGAGTGCGCATGTGCCGTAGAGCACATGGGGAGAGTGGAGGACAGCTTTGTAGAGTCGGTTTTCTTCCTCCTCCATAACCATGTGGATTCCAGGGATGGAACTCACTCGGGTCTTCAAGCTTGGGAGCAAGCGCTTCTACTCACTGAATCACGTGGCTGACTGAGATGAGAAAATCCTTTTTGTTAAGTTTTATTCTTATTTATGTCTATGTGTGTCTGTATACTACATGTATGCGGATGCCTTTAAGGGCCAGAAGAGGGTGTTGGATTCCCTGTGAGCTCCCTGATGCAGATGCTGAGAACTGAACCCACATTCTCTGCAAAAGCTGCAAGCTCTCTTAACTGTGCAGCCATTTCCCCAGCCTCAAGGTGGTGCGGTCTTAGTGAAAACTTAAAATTGAGAGTGACGGTGCATCACTGCCCTAAGGAATCTAAAATGTAGAGAGATCTTCATGTACAAGTTACCTATGTAACCCACGTGTCTAGACAAATGGAAGTGCATAAATGCAGAGTTTGCATTAAAAGGTTCCCTTCTCACCACGGGAGGCGCCTTACTCATCTACTTAAAATGCTGCCGCATAGCCTGGTATAATGGCACTTGGAAGGCAGAGGCAGAAAGGAGTTCAAGGTTTTCTCAGCTACATTATGAGTTTGAGGCCAGCCTGGATTACTTGAGAGCAGTTAATTAAATGTACCCCTTTACCACTCCTGAATCTCCCTCATGATTCTCAGACCTACTCAGTTCTCTTAGTTTATTGTGCTTTATCAGCTTGCAGATGTACCCAGATCACAGGGCACATGTAGCCCAGGATAATTCTCAAAGAGACTCAACACATGGTGGTGAATGCCTTTAATCCCAGCTGGTGGATCTCTTATGGGTTTGAGGCCTTCCTGGTTTACCTACGGAGCTTCAGGAAAGCCAGGGCTACATAGAGAGTCTGTGTCTCAAAACAAACACAAACCAACCAAACAAAACCATTTACGTCCTTAGAACAGATGGGGTAGTTTTGTGCTGTTGCAGTTGTCGGACTTGATTCCATGGCTCTCACCAGTGAACTCTGGAGGCCACAGGATGACCGCACAATGTGAACAGGTTGAACACACCTGTATCTTACCTTTCCATTCTTGTGCGGTTTTTCTCTTCACCGTTTCCCATGCTAGAATGTTTCCTATGCGAGGGTAAGTTTCCTATAAAACGGGATTTTCCTTTGTCCCCTGCTGTTTCTCCAACACCAAGTACCATCTCCGTAATATTTCCCTGAGGATTTATTTGTTATATCTTAAAATATCCTATCCAGATGGTGGTGGTGCACACCTTTAGTACCAAAATTCAGGAGGCAGAGGCAGGTGAATCTCTTCTAAGTTTGAGAACAGCCTGATCTACAGAATGAGTTCCAGGGCCGTACAGAGACACTTTGTCTCAAACAAAACAAAACAAAACAAATAATATTTCAGCTCAAAAAAAAAAAAGTTTTTGGAGGAAATGAAGGCAAACATGGTTGATTTCCCTTTGGAGTTGCTTTTTGAGTAGGTATTACACATAGTTCAAAGTTACACCAGGGTGTGCTGGAAAACATCAGTTCTTTACCCTGATGAATCAAAAGAGGCTTCCCGATAAAGGGGGTGGCTTGTCTTATCTTGTAGCTCCCTTAGGCTAAGCTCTTAGCATGTAGCAGTCCCACAGGAGGGCAGGACGCAGGATTCACTTTCTAGATAGGGCCTGATAGACTACCTAGTGCCTTCATTAACCTGCCGAGTGCAGCCCCTCTTCTAAGGTTTTCCCTTTATTTTACTGGTTGTCACCGGATCTCCACCACTGTGGGGTCACCACAGCCTTCCCTGTGCTCACTGGCTGGCCTTAAAACACCTGAAATTCAGCTCAGCCCCTCGATCTAAGATACTAGGGAAGGATCTATAATATATAAGCCACGCCCTGTTTCTTAGTCCTACTCAGAGAGGCCAATCAGCCCTTTTATACATTTCCAAAGAAATGCCATGGGTGGGTTGCTCACCCTTTTATACACACTGTCCTTTGACACACACACCCCACAGCAACATGCCCCACCCCCAAACAGGGTTTCAGGCCTCAAACTTGCTGTGTTACTGAGAGGTTGGTATCAAGCTCTCAATTTTCCTGCCTCCACACCTCAAGTGCTGGGATAACAGGTATGTACTACCACCCGGAGAAGAACCTTTATGCCATGTTTTATGCTGGAAATGACCACTTGCAATTCCTTATGAGACACCATAGTACTTACATCTCTTCATTATCCTGAGAGTCATGATTTGACATGAGAGGCTGTAAAAATTGAGCAAATAGGGACACTTCATAAAAATACCAAGGAGCAAGGAATGTCCATTAAGCCTAAAGACAAAGCTTCAGAAGAATTTATCGAGCAAACATCAGTCCCCAGGAGATGCCCTAATTGTGGGGAGTAATGCCCGGTTCCAGGTAACGTCCCTGGGAGAGTAGATCCCCCCCGACCCCTCCTACGTGCAATTGGTATCTCCCCCTCAACTGGGGCATAAAGGTCAATGAGAACAAAAGACAATGGGCTCCACCAACGAGAGATAACCAACTCATGCTGTAAACCTATGTACTGAAAGGTATAAAAAGTGTGTGTGCTTTTGTCCTGGTTGTCGCCTTTGCTTTGAATGCAGGACGACCCCAGTATACTGGTAATAATAAACCACCTGCAATTTGCAACGATCTCCCTCCTGATTCTTCAAGAGTGGGGGACCCACGCTGGAATCTAACAAGGCAGAACTTCATCCATCCGTCCATCTGTGATGGTTTGAATATGCTTAGACTAGGTAGTGGCACAATTAAGAGGTGTGTCCTTATTGGAGTAGGTGTGGCCTTGTTGGAGGATGAGTGTCATTGTGGGCGTGGGCTTTAAGATTCTCATCCTACCTCCCTGGAAGCCTGTCTTCCCCTAGCAGCCTTCAGATGAAGATGTAGAACTCCTCCTGCACCTTGCCTTCCTGAATGCTGCCATGCTCCTATCTCGATGATGATCTACTGACCCTCTGAACCTGTAAGCCAGCCCCAATTAAATGTTGTCCTCATAAGAGTTGCCTTCGACATGGTATCTGTTCACAGCAGTAAAACCCTAATTAAGACTGACTATCTATCTAACCATTCATCTATCTATCATCTATCTATCCTTCTATCTGAATAACTAGATAGATATTGTGTATGCGTGTGCGTGAGCACATGTGCATATTCTTGCCTCGATGACCATGTAAAGGTCAGAGGACAGTTTTCAAGAGTTAGTTCTCTCCCTCCATTATGTCGGTCCTGTGGTTTGAACTCAGGTTGTCAGGTTTGGTAGCAAGTGCTTTTACCCACTGAGGCCTCTCACCAGCCCTTGTTTGTTTGTTTGTTTGTTTGAGACAGGATCTTGTGTTGGCATATTTGTTTTATTATCATATTGGGCCCTTATACCTTATTCTGTGCTAATTTTTCCAACCCCCAACACTAGGTAGGAGAGAAAGAAGACATAGACCTCTATAGGCAATTTTCTGCTGATCAGGGTCAGTGGGTTCCTTGAGGCAAGTCCAATCTTTGACATCAGGATATCCAGCAGTCCAGCAAACCAGATATCCTACAAACCAGCAATAGTAAATACAACACCAGTGGAGGGCTGAGGACGTTCAGCCTCTTCAAAGTCCCCGGAATTAAACTATCTGCAGGTGGGAAAAAAATCATGCCTTCGTAGAGCATGAGACAATCATAGTTAACAACTGTGGACAAACTGAAACAGCCTCATATCCCACACCTGGGATTAAAACAAAGACATTCATATAACATACTGGATTTTTAACGAAACCAAAACTCTCACTACAGTCTTGTTATATAGTTCAAGCTGTTCTGGAACTCACAGCAATCCTCCTGCCTCACTGTTCTCTGTGCTGGAATTATGAGACCCGGGTCACGACATCTGGTAAGAATCATTACTTCCCATAAATATTTGACCAAAATAAGTACATCACATGTTACCCCAAGGCACGCTGGCTCCAAACAGACAGATACCTGCAGAGTGAGGCAGGGATTTGGGGCTACAGTCTAGACCTGCCTTGGCCAGGAGCCAGTGCCCCACCCAGCATTAGAAGATTTGCCCTCCAGCCTTACCTGCTATGTCTTGAGGTGTGGCACACTCCCTAGGTTGCCCCAAAACTAACATGGATGGCTCTATAAGTCTCCTATGTACACAGGCCAGGAAATGCACGTTTTAGGGCTGGGAGGTGGAGCTTCGGGATTAAGCCTGTGTGAGGTCCTGGGTGAGAGCCCCAACAGCAAAAGCAAGCAAACAAACAATCAAAAAGCCATTGAACCCCTTTAAAGCCACTCAGTGGCACTGAGTACATTCACATTGCTATGCAGCCACCCAAGAACTTAATTTTCAAAACTGAGACTGTACTCCCTCCTTCCTTCCTTCCCTCAACCTATGCTCCTCTCATTCTATCTCTGTCTCTATGAAGTTGGCCACTCTAGGTATCTTGTACAGAGGAGACTCAACAATTCATGTCCATTGTGACTGGTTTATTTCAGCATGTCCTTTAGGTTGACATATGTTATAGCATCTGTCAGACTTTTGTTGGACGAAGTATGTCACTGTGGAGGTGGGCTTTGAGGTCTCGTGTGTGTGTGTGTGTGTGTGTGTGTGTGTGTGTGTGCGCGTGTGCTCATGCGCACACAGCACACACACACACACACACACACACACACACACACACACGCTCTCACACATGCCTTCAGGCTATGCCTAGTGTTGGGACAGTCCCATTCTTCTGCCTTCAGATCAAGATGTAGAACTCTCAGCTCCTTCTCCAGCACCAAGTTTGCCTTTATGCTGCCATGCTCCCCGCCATGGTGATAATAAGCTAAACCTCTGAACCTGTAAGCCAGTCCTGATTAAACATTGTTCTTTATAAGAGTTGCCATGGTCATGGTGTCTCTTCACAGCAATAGAACCCAAACTGAGACAATAACCAATGCCTACATGAGCATGGGTGACAGTTCACAAACGCTGGGATCCTGAAACTCACTGCACAGCCAGTCAGCTCAACACATTGAAGAATATCCGTTCTAGTGACTTAGTTGTTCTAAACTCTTAGCAGCTGGTCTGGTCTCCAGTCTTCTTTCCGCTTGGCTTGTTTAAAGGCTTCTTTGCAGTTTTACTCTGTTAATAGACTTTGAGGTGGACTGTCGGCTTTTATTGTTTACTCTGGCAAGGGAGGGGGGACCTACTGAATCTGGTCAATTACAGGAACTTTGTTTACCTTTCGGCTTAAGGAGCTTCCCAGTAGGAAGTTTCAGAGAAAGTGTTATGCAACAGATAGTGGCATCTAATCATCTCTAGCCTCTTTTTTTTTTTTTTTTTTTTTTTTTTTTTTTTTTTTTTTTTTTTAGAGACATTGTTTCTCTGTGTAGCCCTGGCTGTCCTGGAACTCACTCTGTAGACCAGGCTGGCCTCGAACTCAGAAATCCACCTGCCTCTGCCTCCCAAGTGCTGGGATTAAAGGTGTGAACCACCACTGCCCAGCTCCTTTGTTTGCTTTTAAGATAAGATTATCAAGTAGCCCAGCTGGTCTTAAGTGAGCCACCTGCTGAGGTTGTCTTTAAACTCCTAATCCTCCTGCCTCCACTCCCTGGTGCTGAGACACCTGCGTTATTTGCAGTGTTCTGTGGGACTAATGTGATGTTTTTTCCTTCTTGAAAGTAATGGATATTCAATCTCATTGGCAAGAATTCCTACTTTGCTCAGAATAGGAAAGGGTCTTAATTTTCACCTAATAGCTATCCTGTGACTATAGAATCAAAGATTCTCTCTCTCTCTCTCTCTCTCTCTCTCTCTCTCTCTCTCTCTCTCTCTCTCTCTCTCTTTCTCTCTCTCTCTCTCTCTCCTTTCCCTTCCTTCCTTCTCCCTCCCTCCCTTCCTTCCTTCCTCCCTTCTTCCCTCCCTTAGGCAGGGTTCCCTCTAAGTAGCCTTGGCTGTGCTTGAACTTGCTCAGTGGATCAAGCTGGCCTCTGCCTCCCAAATTCTGGTTAAGTCTCATTATTATTGTAATTGTTTTGTTTTCTGAGACAGGGTTTCTCTGTGTAGTCCTGGCTGTCCTGGAACTCACTTTGTAGGTCAGGCTGGCCTTGAACTCAAGAGATCCATCTCCCTTTGACTTCTCATTGTTAGAATTAAAGACGTTTGCCATCACGCCTGGCTAAGTCCCATTATTCTTAAAAGCAAGAATAAGTACTAACCTTGAGTCACTGATTTAAAATGGAGAGATAAAAGCTCTTGTTTTAAGACAGAACCAATGCTAAGAAAAGTGTTTGTTGTGCAAGCGTTGATTCCTTCCCCATTACTGGGTGTGGTGGCACACACCTGTGACCCTAAACATTCAGGAGGTGAAAGCAGGAGGGTGAGAAATTCAGGGTCATCCTTGGATGCATGATATGTTCAAGTCTAGCTTAGGCTATGTGAGACCTTGTTTCAAAACATTAACAACAACAAAACCAAGATCTGTCACAGTAACTATTAGCAAAAATGGCTCAGTAGTACTCAGAATGCAAGCAAGAGGACCTAAGTTCAACCCCAGCACACATCTAAAACCAAAAGTAAGCTAAATCAAAAGCCACAGGTCCAGCAGCATATGGGTATGTGGTGTATTCCTAACACAAGGAAGCAAAGACATTGGCCAGTGTAGATGAATCAGTGAATTCCAGGTTTAATGAAAGATCTTGTTTTGAAAAACAAGGTAGAGAGGCTAAAGAGATGGCTCAGCAGTTAAGAACACTGACTACAGCGGGGCAGTGGTGTCGAACGCCTTTAATCCCAGCACTTGGGAGGCAGAGGCAGGTGGATTTCTGAGTTCGAGGCCAGCCTGG
>NW_022196910.1:14046129-14046440 GCF_008632895.1 Mastomys coucha | reverse complement strand
AAAAAAAAAAAAACCAAAAAAAAAAGAACACTGATTATTCATCCAGAGGTCCTGAATTCATTTCCCAGCAACCACATGATGGCTCACAAACATCTGTAATGGGATCCCTTGTCCTCTTCTAGTGTGTCTGAAGACTGTGGC
This sequence comes from Mastomys coucha, assembly GCF_008632895.1. NCBI lineage: Eukaryota > Metazoa > Chordata > Mammalia > Rodentia > Muridae > Mastomys > Mastomys coucha. Next base: position 14,046,299 of record NW_022196910.1, on the reverse strand, counting down.
AATGTACTCATATACATTAAATAAGTAAATCTTCAAACAAACAAGGTACCAGGCAACTGAGCATGACCTTCGGATTCTGTGTACAAATATGGGTACACAGGCAGGTGTGTGTGTGTGTGTGTGTGTGTTGTGCATGTGTGTACATATGGGGGGGCAGGTTTTTTTTTTTT
>NW_022196910.1:14035256-14045728 GCF_008632895.1 Mastomys coucha | reverse complement strand
AGGGTTTCTCTGTGTAGCCCTGGCTGTCCTGGAACTCACTCTGTAGACCAGGCTGACCTCGAACTCAGCAATCCACCTGCCTCTACCTCCCAAGTGCTGGGATTAAAGGCATGCACCATTACTGCCTGGCTATACACATGTTTCAAACTACCACAAGTTACTTTAAATGGAGCAAAGCATTGTGAGATTTGTTGATAAGGAAAGCAACAGAAAATTGGGTTGGAATTCTCTCGTTGCTAGTGTAGCTCTTTTTCCCTCCCAGGGGAGTTACAAAGCAGCTATAACTGTTTTAGGAGCAAAAGCTTTGCCACACTTTAGACTCTGGGTTTTTTGTTTGTTTGTTTGTTGTTTTTGTTTTTGTTTTGTTTTTTTTTTGGTTTTTCGAGACAGGGTTTCTCTGTGTAGCCCCTGGCTGTCCTAGAACTCACTCTGTAGACCAGGCTGGCCTTGAGCTCAGAAATCCACCTGCCTCTGCCTCCCAAGTGCTGGGATTAAAGACATTCGCCACCACTGCCAGGCTAGACTCAGCTTTTTGGTTTCCTCAAATGCAGTAACAATGCCTGTCTGTTATTACCTGCTCTGAGAGAAGTGCCCTGAGAGAGTGTCATCTTTCCCAGGGGAGTCTTGAACACAGCCACCCTGAAAGGGGGAGCCCCTCTGTCACCCTGTGTTTGCTGTATGCCATTTACATGCTGAGCACATATGATTTAGCTTTACCTCTACACCATCCATATCAGGGAGGAACTGCAGTTGACATTTTATAAGACAGTAGAAGCTCAGAGAAGTTCAGAGACCTGCAGAGTGCCACACAGCAGGTGAGGATCAGAAGCAGTATTTGAAAACAGAGCTTGGCACTCCACCTTGCTTGCCTGTCTGGAATTCTAGTCCCAGGAAGGCATGGGTAGACCAATCCCAACTGGAATAGATACAGTTGGGGCGGGGGACACCCTTGGGTGCCTTTCTCAGGATTAGGAAGTCTTCCTTTTCACCTACAGTAGCCACCATAAAGGCAAGCAGGACTTGCTTTGTTGTGCTCTTGCCGGGCATGCTTAGTTCACTGAAGATCATTCTGCAAGTAGGTGACCCGCCATCTTAGGGCCTCCAAAAGGCAATATGGAATTTGTATGCAACTCCAGCAGCAACAATTCTAATATTAGTCAAATTAGATTCGGGGGAAACGTTTACATAACTTTTAAATTCAGTGCAAAGCTCAACGGACCAGAGAGCTCAATGGATCAGAATGTTTCGTTAATGGGTAACTGCTGTTGGATGCTCTGTTAGAGACCTCTGGTGTTGATTCTCTTAGGCACCCAGCCAAGGACTGAGGGGTGGGGGAAGGGGGGGAGTGAGACACAGGCCTGCCTTAGTAAGGTCTGGCAATCAATCTTTTTGTTTGTTTGTTTGTTTTTCAAGACAGGGTTTCTCTGTATAGTCCTGGCTGTCCTGGAACTCACTCTGTAGACCAGGATGGTCTCGAACTCAGAAATCCGCCTGCCTCTGCTTCCCAAGTGCTGGATTAAAGGCATGTGCCACCACTGCCTGGCTAAGGTCTGGCAGTCTTACCTGCAGTCTGAGGCCACCCAGCATCCAGCCTTTCCTAGCCAACTTCTGCCCTCTGTGACGGAGTCCAGGGTCCTTTCTGTGGGAATATCCATAGTACTACCCAAATGCCATGGTAGAAAAACAGAATATTCTGGATGCACTTGACCTAGCAAGCCCAGTGCTGAAAGAGAAGCAGGAGAAAGGCAAGTAGTGTGGCAGGAAGGGAGTGAACAAGACAGAGACCTGCAGGAAGGGAGCGTTGAGAGGCTGCCTGAATACTTGGTACTCAGGACCTCCCAACACAGGTTCATGCTAGAGACTGGCAGCTGTCTTAGTCCTGTGTGTGCTGTAACAGACAGCCTGGGATATTTAAGAAGAACAGGCACATGTATATAGTTCCGGAGGCTGGGAAGTACAAGGTCAAGGGGCAACTTCTGTTGTGAGTCCTCTTACTGTATCAAACCATGGCAGAAGGTGGAGACGAGAGATCACACAGCAGAGAGATGAGGTGGGGAGGGACGAACTCATCCTTTTATCAGGGCTGCAGAACTGTGATCTCTCTCTCTCCCTCTCCCTCTCCCTCTCCCTCTCTCTCTCTCTCTCTCTCTCTCTCTCTCTCTCTCACACACACACACACACACACACACACACACACTTTAATTTTTTCAAACCTTATTTGTAGTGATGGTTCATAAACACTTTAACCTCCCTTGTAGCCCACCACCCACCAGAGATAGTAGAAAAGAAAGGATATGGGTGGTGGGGTTCAGGGGAAAGTGGACCTGTTTAGAAAGGTTCTTTGGACCAACTTCCGTCTCAGTTGTCTGGAAATAGACAGTTCAGTTCAAAGGTTAGCAGGCAGCTACAGCTCGATCCACTCGCAAACATTTCATGGATACACCAGCAGTCCAGTTCGGTAGAGCTGGGTTAGCAGCAGCAGTGACATGGCCTAGCAGAGACAGCCAGGCCTTAGCCTTGGCTTGAGTCATCAGGACCAGGACAGACCAGAAGTTCTTGGCTGTGGTTCTCTCGGGGAAGTGAAGATCAGTGAAGGCAGGAGACTCATAAGCACTGCACAGCTAGCTGTACCAGCAAACCAAGCTCTGTCTCCATCACTCCACGGAGTCCTATTTATACCCTCCAAACATCACATGTCCTCTGCGTGCTTTGCCTCAGCACATGCATCCAATCAGCCCAAGTATGCGGAAGTGGCAAGAAACTACAGCACACCACCAGAAATTTTTTATTTCTATGTGGTCTCTCTCTATGGAGACTCCACAAATGCAGCTCAACTATGCAGTGTAAAGTGGACCAATAACACGCGTGTTGTTTGCAAAGAATCCTTCGTTATGTGTCCTTTCATGTATGTGCTTGCCTTAGCAGAACAGCCTCTCTCCTGTGTCTGCTTCAGCAAAATGTTCCTTCACAAGTCTGCCTGAGCCTTTCATACCTGTGTCCATTTTCACGTGTTTGCCCCAGCAGAACATCATCCAACCAACTTTCCAAAGAACCCTTACATTTCCACCTCTCTCTCTCTCTCTCTCTCTCTCTCTCTCTCTCTCTCTCTCCTTTGATAGTGACATATCTGCAAAGACCTCATGACCTGCTCACTCTTACCAATTGCAGTGGATACTCTGAGGGACACACCTACACCATAGCAAAAGCCATAGCCCTGTCTGAACAGGGTCCCTCTGGCTGACCTGCTGCGGGAGAGGTGAGAAGGGGTGCTCCTAATAGAGGTGAAGCTACTAGAGGGATGCTGGAAGTGACTTTTTTCTTCTTGAGTAAGGGTCTCACTAATTAGCTTAAGCTCTTGATTTGAATTTGGGGTCCAAATTTGATCATTAACATCAGCCTCAAGAATGCTGGGATAGTGGGTTTGTGAGATGGCTCAGCAGGTAAGGGTACTCACTGACTGTTCTTCCAAAGGTGCTGAGTTCAAATCCCAGCAACTACATGGTGGCTCACAACCACCCATAATGAGATCTGGTGCCCTCTTCTGGTGCATCTGAAGACAGCTATACTGTACTTATTTGTAATAATAAATAAACCTTTGGGCCAGAGTGATGAACAGGGACTGAGTGGAGTTGACCAGAGTGAGCAGAGGTCCTGAATTCAAATTCTCAGCAACCACATGATGGCACACAACCATCTGTATAGCTACAGTGTACTCATATACATAAAATAAATAAATCTTTTTTTAAAAAAAAGAATGAGTTGGGTGGTGGTGGCGCACGCCTTTGATCCATTTGGGCTTACACTTCCCAAGGGATGAGAGTTCACGACCATCATGGCAGGAAACGTGGCAGCAGGCAGACATGGAACCTGGAGTAGCAAGCTGAGAGCTCACAGCTTAAACTGCCAGCAAGAGGCAGGGAGTAGGAACTCAAAATGGCAAAAACCTTTTAAGCTTTCAACCCTGATCCCCAGTGATGCCACACCTCCTTCCCCCAAATAGTGCCACCAACTGGAAACCAAGCATGCAAATGCTGAAGACAACAGGGCATCTATCATTCAAGCTACCATACAGGTTGGTCCAGTGCTCTCATCTGACCTTTGTGGCTACCTGGCACATATGTGGTGTATGCATACATAAATGGTGGCAAAATACCCATACACCAAAATAAAGTTAAACATTTCAAAAAATAAAATGTGACTTGCAAGCAGAGAGGAATCACTGGCAAGCAGGGTATGTGGTCTCAGAAGGTAAGAGCGACTGCAGTGATCTGGGCCTGAGCAACAAGAAGACAAGAGCTGCCCTTTTCCTAGGTGGGAAGAGTGGGTCTGAGGAGGAGGTGTAGACTTTAATATTTTCAATCCTACTTTTTTTTTTTTTTTTTTTTTTTTTTTTTTTGGTGTTTTCGAGACAGGGTTTCTCTGTGTAGTCCTGGCTGTCCTGGAACTCACTCTGTAGACCAGGCTGGCCTCGAACTCAGAAATCCGCCTGCCTCTGCCTCCCAAGTGCTGGGACTAAAGGCGTGCGCCACCACCGCCCGGCTTCAATCCTACTTTTAATATGAGCTCTTAAACACTTTCACCTCCCTTCTAGCCCACCACCTACCAGAGGTAGTGGAAAAGAAAGGTTGTTAGATATGGGGGAAGTGGATATGTTTAGAAACAGCTCTTTGGAGAGAATCCCATCTGCATTGTCAGGAAAGCAGCAGCAGCTTGATCCACTCTCAAACACTTGATGGATACACCAGCAGTCCAGTCCAGTAGAGTCGGGATAGCAGCAGCAGTGGCATGGCCTAGCAGGAACAGCCAGGTCTCAGCCAAATTGGCAGGAGTCAGCAGGAAGGACCAGGACCACCAGGGATGCCAGGAAAAGTTCTTTGCTGTGCCTCTCTCAATGAAGCAAAGATCAGCTAAGATGCAAGTCCAAGAACTGTTGCAAAGCCATCTCTACAAGCAAGCAATGCAAGCTCCTACCCCACCCCCCACCCCCATCACTGTCCAGTCCTATTTATACTCCCTCAAAACATCACATGTCCTCTATGGGTCTTGCCTCACCACGTTTTGCCTCAGCATATGAGTCTGTCTTAGCAAAACTCTAAGTGAGTCTGTAATCAGCTGACATCACTCTGCTGATGGGTCTGAGACCGAGGAAGCAGCACAATGCCACCAGAGCACCACCAGAAGCCTTTGGTGCACATCTCTCTATAGAGACATGATAAACAGAGCTAGACATCGCATGTAAGGCAAACCAATATATACACATCATTCCTGAAGAATCCTTCTTCACGAGTCCTTTCACATGCTTGCTTTAGCAAAACATCCTTTCACCTGTGTCCACTTCAGGAAAGCACATGTTTGCCTCAGCAAAACACCATCCAACATAACTGACTTTTCAGAGAATCCTTGAGTTTCCATTTCAAGGAGACAATGCTTTTGGACAGTTGGGGTTTGAGGTGTTTATTAGACAGTCAAGTGGGTGCGCAGTCTGCAGTTGGACACACGAGCCTGCACCACAGACTAGGTCAGAGCATGTAATAAACATTTGGCAGTCATTGCTGGAGGGATGACATTTAAAGCTCAGAGGCCTGGTGATTCAAGGACCATGCCTCAAGGAGTTTCAATATCAAGTGCCAAGGAGACCAGGCTATAGTAACAAAGGAGATTGACGAGCATGATGGGAAAAAAACCCAAAAGTCCCCTGGGACCCATCAACCCAAAGAAGAGAAGATACCAAAGTCTGTCACTGAGATTGTAAGAATTGAGCAAACAGGGACACCTCATAAAAATACCAAGGAGCCAGAAATGTCCATTAAGCCTAAGGGACACCTCATAAAAATAAAGAACAATGGGAAAGATAACCAGCCCACATTGTAAATTGTAACCAGCCCACGTTGTATAAGTTGTAAAACTCTGTTCTGAAAAGGTATAAAGAGTAAGAGCTTTGTCCCTTCAGGGTCACCTTTGCCTGATTGCGAGATGACCCCAGTATACTGGATCAATAAAAACCTCATGCTAATTGCATCGATCTCCGTCCCTGTGTCTTTGTGAGTGGAACACCCACGCTGAATTTAACAAGATTAATTATGTCGGGTGCAACTGCAATGTCCTGTCTTTTGATGCTCTTTAAACAAGTCATTTATAACTAAATTAAAAGTCAAAACAAATGTTCCAGGGAGTGATGCTTCTCGTGCCTAGGGGTTAGAGCATGGTTCTCAACCTTCCTAATGCCGCGGTGACTCTTTAATTCAGTTCCTCAGTTGTGGTGATGCTCAACTAGAACATTATTTCATTGGTACTTCAAAACTGTAATTTGATGTCTGTTATTAAATTGTAGTATAAATATCTGATATGCAACCCCTGTGAAAGGATCATTGTTATGAAATACAACTCAGAGAAGAAGTACCTGCTGGGCCCATGTTAAGGTGTTCTCCCTGAGAAATTGTAAAAGGACATAATAAAGAGATAGAACTTTTAAAAGAAAGTTTTTAAAGATAAAGTCTAGTGTGAGAGTCAGAAAAAATAAGAGGCTAGAGAGCTAGAGATAAAAACAAGAAAAAAGAGAAGCTAAGAAGCTTGTGAGCCAGTAAGGTAGTGCCTGACAATAAAAAAGAGAGTTAAGAGTTCCCCTGACAGTGGTGTTAAAACTGTGCTTAGAGACTGCAGGGGCAGCTACAAAAACCTCCATTATAACATTGCAGCATAAGACTTATAAAGAGTTGAAAACTGCCATTGATTTACATATAGAGAAATGTTGCTTTTATGTAAACCATTCAAGAGTCATTAGAGACTCCATGAGTAAGCTCAGAAAAAAAATTAAATAACTGTAAGTCCATATGTGCTAAATAAATTAGTTACTTTTATCAGAAAAAAGTGCTGTTCAGATTTTAATGTTATGCCAACAATACTATGCTTTGCAAGGCCAGGAATATCTATTGATATTTAGTTCTATGATTAGAACTATCTACTAGAAAAAAAGGGGGGGAATGAAAAGGAAAATAAAAAATTCAGCACGAACTTGCCCATGTAAGCCCAGGATTGAAAGAGTTAAATTTGAGACAGGTGTTAGAGAGGGTTACCGAAAACCACAGGGGCCAGGCCTGTGAATACAGATCAAAATAAGCTGTGAACTGACAGGTCAGGGAGACATAAAACACAGAGATAGGGCAATAATGCAAGGACATGTCCACATGTCCAGAGCTCAGGCACCTGGGACATGCTCAGGCGGACATTGAGTGATAGACCATGGGCCATCTGGTTTTCTTAGGTATTAGCTAAAGTTCAATTAGGAGCCTCGAATAAGCACTCTTTTTTCACTCTCCTTTTTAGGAATTCTCAACTCGAATCTGCACGAACTACATTTAAAATAACCAATCATGTATAGCCACCCAGATTCCTTTGTTCCCTCAGACCTTTTTCCTATATATAGCCCCTAACCCCTGAGCCTGGGGTCGATTCCTGGTCTCCTGTGTGAGACTGGGGGTTGAACCGGAGCTCCGAGATAAAAATGCCTCATGTTTTTTACATCAAGATGGCCTGTCGTGTTCTTTGGGTGTATGTCTCCCAGGACTTGAACAGGAACTCCCTACAGGGTCTTTCAAAATAACGCCATGCAACAGATCTGGTATAAAAGGGGAGTTAGTTGGGGGAAGGGCCTAGGGAAGGGGTAGAGGTGGACAGATGTGAGCAGAGCCATGAGGGCAGAGAAGGGAGGACAGAGAAGGACAGAAATCGGGGAGGGAGACTGACTGGGAACATGTGAGAACAGAGAGAGAGAGAGAGAGAGAGAGAGAGGAAGAGAGAGAGAGAGAGAGAGAGAGAGAGAGAGAGAGAGAGAGAGAACACTGTGGTGGTGAGCAGTCCTTTTGTATGCTCAGGCACCTGGTAGCAGCTGTAATGGTGGCCGGTTCTCAACCTTCCTAACAGCTACCAAGAGATAATATAAGTCTGTTGCTAGATCCCTAGGAGGAGCCTGGCGCAATCAGGTAATAATCAACTAGCTAATAGTCATTCAACCACCAAAGGGATAGCAACTCACAGACTGAGAACCACTGGGTTAGAGAGGACAGTGATGTCATTGTGCTAGACAGCCAGTGGCTCAGAATGGAAGCCTGGAGGTCAAGGGATCTGGATTTAAGTATGGAGTTGTGGGATCCTGGCTGAGGGACCACAGACCATCAGAATTCTGTTCAGCCAAAACAGGAATAGTAATAATTCAGCAAAATAGGAACAATAAACAGGAGACAACCAGAGATGCCCCAAGCAAAAGGCTTTGTAAGGTACCTGCCTCATTTTAAGTACCCAAGGAATTGTTGGCTTACAGGTACCAACAGACAGTGGGATGACATAATGTGTCCATATTTAAAAAGCAGAAAAGCCATTGTTTTAGTTAAATGTATGCTTTAAACAGAAAAAAAAGTCATGATACAACTGGAATTGTGATTATTGTAATCTTAGCATAAACAGCACTTAAAAAAAATAAATCTGTGGCTGGCCAAATGGTGGCAATCAAGAGTCTGGAATTTAAGACCAGCCTGAGATTCACAGGATCTTGTCTCAAAACACTGAAAATGAAAGAGAGTCCAGGGATGTGGCTCCATTTGTAGAGAGCTTGTCGACAATGCAAGGTTAGATTGCCCAGCTCCAGGAGGATCTGAAGTTCGAGGCCTGGCTACATAGAGAATTCTAGTTCTGAGGTCCTTGAAGGGTTAATTCTCCACCAGTGCATGAGCCAATTCAAGCCAGATTATACTACATTAAAGGAGGAGGAGGAGGAAGAAGAGGAAGAGGTATGAGGAATGAGGAGGAGGAGAGAGCTCAAAAAGTCTGGGTTATGTAGATAAGTGCCTCTGGAGGAAGGGCAGCCCAGCTCCAGAGCTGGAAAGTTCTGGGCAGTTGGGGGCAGAGTAGGGAATGAGGGATGCTGGGAGAACATGGAGGCCAAGTCTGCTTCGAAATGTAAAATATGACCTCAGTCCTTTGTTGGGGGTGGGGTGGAGGGAGGGGTCCAGAAACCAAACAGTCTGGTCTTTTAAAAGCACAAAACAAAACCCAACCCCTAAAGCAACCATCCTGGTGTTGCAAGGAACAAAAGAGACCCAGCCTGGATCTTGAGGGACAGACTCTGCCTTTAAAATGTCAGTGACTATTTTAACAGCTACCAAGGACCTGCATGAGGCTATCATTAGGCTCATCTTTCTGTACTTAAGCAAACAACCACTCAGTGTTTTCAAGAGTTCTGCAATCCTGGGCTGGTCCCGGAGAAGCAGGACACTGGCCTGAGCACAAATTCACACTTGTCAGTCTGGTAGCCAGATGAGATCACTAGGTCTCAGTGGCTCGGACACTCCTTAAAAACCAGGGAGCTTCCTTACAAACAGCTGGAGCTGGAGCCCTGAAAAGGGGAGGGAGGGAGGGAGTAGGGGTGGAGCTGGGGGAGGAGGCTGAAGGTTAATATACCATAGTAAAATGAGGGACAAACAGAACAGTTACACTGGCCTAGAACCACAGTTCTGTGCCTGAGCAGCCCTGAGAGATCTAAGGTCAGAAATTCACTTGCATTTTTCACTACTGGGGACACAGAGGAGTCCCCAGTCTGGAAAAGCCTTGTAACACTATGTCAGGACAACCTTAAAGTTCCAAACACAAACGTGTTCACTGCAATCCTATTTACAATCTTTTTAAAACGAGAAACAGTTTGGCAGGCAAGATGAGGCATTCCAAACACAAACATGTTCACTGCAATCCTATTTACAATCTTTTAAAAAGAGAAACAGTTTGGCAGGCAAGATGAGGCATCCCTATAATTTGGACACTCGGGAGGCTGAAGCAGGAGGATTGCAAGGTTGGGTCCAGCTGGCTACACAGTGAAAGCCTGTCTCAGAACACCAGAAACGAAAAGGCTGGGGAGATGGCTGTGGAAAGTTCTGCACAGGCCTGGCCACCTGTAGTAGTGAGAGTCTGAAAGCCTTGCTCGCCCCATTGTGAGATGGGAGGCAGAGACTGCAGAAACATGGGAGCATTGCACACCGTTACCCTGGTATGTGCAGCAGAAAACAAGAGAGACCCTGCCCCAAATCAAGGTGGAGTGTGGAGGAAGGTGACTGCGTCTACAAGGGAACATGTGCACATTGGAGAATGCAGAGAGAGACAGAGAGTCAAATCCAAAACTAAGTTTCAACATTTTAATGTTGAAACAGGCACCTGCAGTCCAGTAGCACTATCGTGTGGACCATTCTATTATTGTTACTAAGAACAGCATTTCCAAAGACAGCATTTTCAACAGATGTGCTGGCTCAACTGGAGGTTAACATGTAGAAAAATGCAAATCGATCCATTCCTTTCTCCTTGTACAAAGCTCAAGCCCAAGTGGATCAGGGACTTCCACATCAAAGCAGATACATTAAAACCAATAGAAGAGAAAGTGGGGAAGAACCTCGAGCACATAGGCACAGGGGAAAATTTCCTGAAGAGAACGC
>NW_022196910.1:14032597-14033982 GCF_008632895.1 Mastomys coucha | reverse complement strand
AGAAAAAAAAAAAAAAAGAACAGCATTTCCTTCAATACCTAAATCCTATAATCTCCCGGGCACTGTGGTAGGCATGTGGACGACATCAAAGACAAAAGCACAAAGGTGATATTTGGGTGAGGTTTATAGTCCCGGATCAAGGCATGGGCATAGGAGTCCGAGGTCAGAGGGGAGATTAGAATGTTCTCAGTGGTCACCAAAAAACACGACTGTCATCTCAAAGGGCATGAGACAGTATGACTGACTATGACCAAAGAACACAGCTAGCCCGGAATAACGTGCTCCAGTGTGGAAGCTTCTAGGCGAATTTTTGTAGTCTCAGGTTTCTGATTGGATAGTCATAAATCAAGACCTTACTAGATACATTGGTGAGGGTGGCTGGTAGGTGGGTTTCAGCAACTAAAGGAAAATTGTTGCAGGTTCCAGATGCTATCTGGTGACAGTCCTTGGATTAATAGGGGCTATGTGTGAATGTGTCTGCGCATGTAACCCCCCACACACAGGGGAAGGAAGAACAATAAAATCAAGAGTAAACATCTTGCGTGACTATAATTACATATGGCACACAGGAGGCAGAAAACAGAGGACCCTTAATTTAAGGACAGCCTGGAGGCTACATAGACTCTGTCTCAATAAATAAAACCTTTAAAAAAGACAGGTTACTTTTCAAAAACAGTGTGGCAGGAGGGCCAATTATACACTACTCATTGCCAGATGAGGCTGTGGGAGCTGAGTGGGTTTGCAAGGCTGCTGAGAACCAAAATAAAGAACGAAAGCAAAACTCAGATACTAAACATTTTAGCAAGTTTCCAGATGAGCCCTGGTTAAACACAAGACCCTAAAAATAAATAAATAAATAAATAAATAAATAAATAAATAAAAAGCAGCCAGAGACACGGTTCAGTATAAAGGTGCTTGCCATCAAACCTTACTTGCTGAGTTTGATCTCCATGATGGAAGGAGAAAACTGATTCCTGACCTGTCCTCTGGTTTTTCTGTTTTGTTTTGTTTTAACAAGACAGGGTTTCTCTGTGTAGACCAGGCTGGCCTTGAATTTACAGATATCCACCTGCCTCTGCCTCCCTCTAGTACTGAGATTAAACTACCGGATCATGGATCAGCCACTACCGGCTCGCTTGAGTTGTCCTCTGACTTCCACATGACCTCCATGTGAACCACACACCTGTGGACAACCTACAAATTTTTAAAAAGTCGAAGAAAACAAACAACAACAAGTGTATGAGATACCACAGAAAAGCAAGCTGCCCCCACCCCCATCCTCTCCTACCTCCACCCCACCCTTACTTCCACTCCCAACCCCTTTCTCCCCCTCCCATCTCATCCTCTCCCCACTCCCATCCTCACCCTCACTATCCCCATCCTTC
>NW_022196910.1:14027092-14032587 GCF_008632895.1 Mastomys coucha | reverse complement strand
CACCCTCATTCCCCTCCTCATCCTCCCTTCCCCTCCACACACCCCGCTAGCTCTCCCGCGGCATGGCCCACCGCTTGTCTCTACCCTGGCCGGCAGGGGGCGCGCGCCCTCCGCTCGTCGTCCTCCTCCCGCGCGCGCCGACCCCACCTCCTCTCGTGCGGCGCTGCGCGAGAGCAAGGAGGAGGGGGACCGTCACTGGAGGCGCTGAAGGCTGGAGCGGCGAGGGTGTGTCAGGTACGGCCGAGCTGCGCCCATCCACGCTGCTCCGGGAACGCGCTCCTCCCGCAGGAGCCTCGAAGCTGCCCTCCCGGAGCTTCCGAGGGGTCGGCGGCTGGGCGGGAGCGGAGAGGGGCGCAGGTCGCCAACGGGCCGCCCTGCCTCAGCCTTGGGTTCTCGAGGGCGTTGGTGGCTCGACCAGCTCGCCCGCCCGACCTCTCGCCGCCTCAGACCCCGTGTAAGCACCTCCCGCAATGGTTTCGAGTAACCCCCATTTTACAGGTGAAAAACTGAGCCTCCAAAAAGTTAAGAAACTTGCTCACAGTTACCCAAGCCAGAGTGGCAGCGCTGGGCTCCAAGCCGAGGCCATTGGGCTGCCTGCGGGGCTCTGGCTGTGATCATTGGTTACACGGCCTCCCCCACGTCCTTTATAGGTCCCAAAGGGAAATAAAACACAGCCCTGCCCTTCAGTGGAGATGGTGAGATAGGGGCTCGCCCCATGTGGGGTGCAGAGCTGGTGAGGGAGGGTTGACAGGGTGAGGGACATTCTAGGCCAGGGCAGCTCCAGGGAAGGGCAGGAAGGCAGAGGACCTAGAAGAGTTGAGCGCTTATGATGGGGAAGGCGAGGTCTTTGAGGGATAGGACAATACGGGCATGAAGGGTGGATAGCTTATGTGGCCATCACTTGAATTTCTTCTCACTTATCACGAGGGAGTTGGAGACGGTGTTCCAAATCGATTTCTGTGAGGCATCTTAGGACGCCCCGACTCCCACTCTTACTAGTTTTTGTTTGTTTGGTCTTTTTTTTTTTTTTTAAGTACTTTATATACAGTTGGAAACATAAGGAAAGATAATCTCTGCCCGGGCTAGTTTTTATGGCAGCTCGACACAGGCTAGAATCATTTAGGAAGAGGAACCCACAACTGAGAAAATACCTCTATAAGATTGGCCTGTGGGGCATTTTCTTAATTAGTGATTGATGTGGGAGGTCCCATAGTATTTTACTGGTGCCACCACTCCTGTTCCTGGGGTGTTTAAGAAAGCTTGCCATGGGGGGTATGCCAGTAATCTGAAATTGTCTTGTCGCAGGCCTCTGTTGTGACTTTCCCTTGATTTCCTTTAGTGATGGAGTGTGACCTGAGGCTTGTTCAGGTGAAGTAAACCTTTTCCTCCCCAAGTTGCTTTTGGCCATGGCGTTTTATCACAGCCATAGAAATCCTAAGTCAGCGTCTTAACCGCGTTGAGGTGTTTAGTTTAACAGTGTTACATGAGCTTGCACTGTGGCAAACATCTGTGGACCGCTCTGCAATCCACGGAGCGAGGCAGCTCTTGGTTTCCTGACCCCTCTGGCCCCATACTCAGTCCATTCGGCTCTCTCTATGATCCAGCCCACTTGAGGTTCCTTATCCAAGTAGAATCACATAGATATAGGCTGGATTATTTCAGGTAACAAAAGAATGTCTTCAACTTTAATCTATGTTGTGTGTGACAAGACTGCTTTAGATTAAATAATAGTCCATTCTGGGTCTAAACTGCATTTCATTTATCCTTTCAGTACAGTAAGATTTGGGGGGCAGTGTTGGGGATTTTACCCATAAAATTCTACCACTGAGGTACATCTCAACACCAGTAAATTTACACTTTAATAGAATATGTTGTACTAATTCCTCAATAATTTTACACATGTAAATAACGCATCATGATTATATCCACAACCAACACCTCCCTCCCGCTTCCTCCAGGCACCAGAGCATAGCCCATTGAATGCAATTAGCGCTGCTGGAGCAGAGCCTGATCTATGGACTTGACCTTCTGCAGGAAACCAGAGCGGCAGAGAATTCTTAAGGTCCAAATGGCGGCATCTCACAGCTCTTCTCCTTGTCCTGCTTAACAGGCTTACTTACCTCTCTTCAGTGATGTTTCCTGAGTGCATATGTATGTGTGTGTGTGCATGCGTGCATACGTGTGCGTGCTGATACAAATAACTGACCAGTTATGAGTCTGTATGAACTGTTGGCTGATGCAGAGAGAAGGTCTGGCCAAGGTTGAGGGCAGCCCCATCTATGGAACTAGTGTGTTTACATTTACAAAGTACTTGTTGATTGGGGTATACTACACATATGGAAAAATGTGCTCATTTTAGTATAGCGATAATACAGCCTGCTAACGCTAATGGCACACACACAGTGTACTATGCAGCCAGCGGCCGTGTTCAGGGAACAATACTGCCCATCCTCCAGCAGCCCCTTAAAGTCTTGGACTGCTGTGCCAAGGGCAACCTGCTCTCCATTAGTCTCTATTAGTTGTTCCTCCTCTTCCCTGCTAGGCAGTCTATCACAGAGCTGCGTCCTTAGCCTGTCACCTGCTCTGATTTCTGACAGTGCAGTAGGTGAAGTGCATGAGATCACAGAGACTCTCAGGTGATGGTCCTCAGGCACCTTCCAACTTTTGAGATAGGGTCTCTCATTGGCTTAGCTCCTACATCAGGTCATCTCTGTCTCTACCTTGCCAGAATTACGGTGTCTATTGTGCCGTTTAAGGTTTTCATTTTTATTTGTGTGCGTGTGTGTGTGTGCGTGTGTGTGTGTGTGTGTGTGTGTGTGTGTGTGTGTACATGTGTGTGTGAGGGCATGCCTGCTTGTCTGTATGTACACCATGTACTTTCAGCTGCCCAAGGAAGCCAGAAGCAGACTTCCCATCCCCTGGAACTGGAGTTACAGATGGCTGTGGGCACCTGGGTATGGGTATTAGGGACCAAACCCACATCTTCTGTAAGAACACTACGTGTTTTTTGCCTCTGAGCTATTTCTCTGACTCCCTTTTCTTCTTTCTGGGGACCTGAACTAGGGTCCTCACACCCGCAAGGGAGGAGCTTAACCAACTGAGCCATCTCCCTAGCCCTGTTTCACTGTCTGAAACATAAATTTGGGCTTGTTTTATGCACTATTCTAAAAAGCAGGGCTTTGTTATTTGTTTTTCTATACCATGCATATATATGGGCACGAGACATGCTCCCTGTAGGACACTTACAAACAGTTCTGGGTGCCGATTCCCTGGAATGACACTGGTGAGCTGCCTAGCAGCTTTATCGAAATGCTGAAGCACACAGTGTTCCCTCATCTGTGCTAAGTCCCAAGAAGCTGCCTCCCAAGTGTGCATCCAGAATCTAATGTGAAGTGGCTCACAGTCTGGCTCAGGTTGCTAATGACATAGTGTCTCCATGCATTTATTGTTTTATCAGGCACTATGGACTCAGATAAACAGGGCATGACCTCAGCTCTTGAGCATACATTCTACTGGAGAAAATGCAGAGTCACGATGTATCATCAGGAAAGCAGAGGGGCATCCGAAGCTTGGGGAGGAGGGCAGAGGAAGTTGATTTTGGTACTTGAGCACACATTTTTGCTATAACACATCCCATTCTTTCTTAATTAGCTTGTTAAAAATTTTCCTGCTGGAGTTTTGAAGATCAGGAATGTATGCCAGTCATTACTGTAACTCCCACAGGTCTTGCCTCACTGCCTTACAGATGGACAAAGGCATGCATCTGCTCAATAGGGAGAAACGCATATGTGAGGGATCTTCCAAAAACCGGCACAGTTAACGCCCACCGGCTTCTCCAGCCAGGCACAGGGCAGTGGTTCTCAAAGATGGCTCCAAGACCTCTTGGCAAAAATTAATTGCATGTGAGATGGGAAGTTACAGATTCACTTTCCTAAACTTATTAACTGGGTCTTGGGGGCTAGGCCAGGAAGCAGGGGTGCTTTGGGTCGGGAAGGAGAGTGTATGGGGTTTTGGGTGGGGTGAGCTGAGGGAGCCCCTAGGGACCACTGAAGCAGAGATGGAGAGAGGAAGTCAGAGGCTGGGCACGGAACCAGACATCCTCCTGACAGTCATGCTGGGAACCCTTGGTCAGAAGTCGATATTACATGATGTGCTGGGCAATTGAGGAAAAGGCGTTCCTTTTGCCTATTTCAGTGTTGTAACTGGAAGTCTCTGTCTGTTGTTTGACTCTTCTTACTTGATTCTTTGTATGTGCACAGACTACTTAAAGCCTTTAAGTTACTTAGTACTCAACATGCAGTGAGAATTTATAGTGGATTAAATCCCTGGAAGGAGGAATTGGGCATCTTGTGCCTTTCCTTCAGGGAGCAATGGAGTGAGCATGCCTCGTAGCCTGCTTTTTAGGCCCAAGCTTCACCGTGCTGGTGAAATTAGCCTGCCATTCATGTAAGTAACCACTAATGTAAAATCATAGTGGATGTTTGCTCAAAAACTAATTTCTCACATCTCTTTAAAAGTTGTTTTGTTATTTTATGTGTATGGGTGTTTTGCCTGCATGTGGACCGTGCAAGTACCCAAATTCCCAGTATAGACGGTTCCACTGCCGTGTGGGTGTTGAGAACAGAACCTGGGGTCTCACTATACCTGGAACTTTACTTTTTTTTTCTTTTCTTTCCTTTCCTTTCCTTTCTCTCTCTCTTCCTTCCTTCCTTCCTTCCTTCCTTCTTTCCTTCTTTCCTTCCTTCCTTCCTTCCTTCCTTCCTTCCTTTCTTTCTTTCATTTGTTTGTTTCAAGACAGGGTTTCTCTGTGTAGCTCTGGCTGTCCTGCAACTCTCTTTGTAGACCAGGTTGACCTCCAATTCACAGAGATCCACCTGCCTCTGCCTCCTGGGGCACTGGAATTAAAGGTGTGTGCCACCACTACACTGGAACAAGAGCTTTTCAAACTAGATCAGGCTGGTGTCAGATTCAGAGCTTGCCAAGGGCTGGCATCAGTGGTGTGCACCAGCACATGCTTTGTAATTTTTCTTACTTAGTGTACAAAGCGGTAGGTTTCATTGCATCATTTCCGTCCCTGGATCATTGTTTTACTTTCTTCCCAGTCATCCCCTTGCCTCCCACCCGCCTGGATGTTTGATGTTTAAAATGCATTACCTTTATACCTGTCTGTGTAACCTACCGATGGGGAAATGGTTTTCAGCTTTCAGCTTTCAGGTAAGTTCAGAGTGCCACGCTGGATATGCTGCCAACGTTGGTCAGTGTGCAAAGGTATTTTTTTCTGTGGTTGAGTGCTCTGTGTAAGGTATTTTTACACAGACATTTACTCTGGATAGCCGTGTTTGTAGAGGAAACACTGCGCTGAGGCTGAGCAGGCAGCTGTACTCCCTCACCCAGGATGATCTTTTCTAGCTCCATCTATTTACCTGCAAATTCCACTTTTCTCTTTCTTTTTTTCTTTTCCTTTTCTTTTTCTTTTTTTTTTTTTTTTTTTTTTT
>NW_022196910.1:14022381-14026987 GCF_008632895.1 Mastomys coucha | reverse complement strand
ATCCACCTGCCTCTGCCTCCCAAGTGCTGGGATTAAAGGCGTGTGCCACCACCGCCCAGCTGGTTTTTGTTTTTGTTTTTTAAGTTCTTTATATATTCTAGATACTGACCCTCTATCAGATGTATATAATTGGTAAAGATCTTTTCCCATTCCGTAGGCTGCTGCTTTGTCAAATGTCTTTGCCATAAGAAGCCTTTTCAGCTTCATGAGGTCCTCATTAAAAATTTACAAGTTGTTGGTCTTAGTGACTGTGTTTTCGGTAACATGTTCAGGAAGTTCTTTCCTGTGCCAGTGAGTTCAGGGTGGTCCCTCCCTTTTCTTTTCTCAGATTCAGGGTATCCGGTCGTATGTTAAGGTCCCTGATGGATGTGGAGTTGAGTTTTATGCAGGGTGGTGGCTATGGATCCCTTTGGGCTCTTCTACATGCTGCCCCCACCCCCATCCTGTCCCCGGTTTGACTGAGCAGCATTTGTTGAAGATACTGTCTTCTCTAGTGTCAGTTCACTGAATCCGATCCCGCAGGGGTCCACTTACAAGTAGCCACAGTGCTCCCAAGCACAGCTTTGTTTCGGTGGTGCAGAAGTAATAAGCTTGCTCTTGGGGCAAGGACTAGGTTTCATTCTGTTTTGTATGGAGAGCTCAAGAAAGAATGGGGGAAGAAAAGAAATTAGCAATGGGCTTCCACCCTCAAGTACAGTTTATCAGAAACTTAATACTGGATGTCCTGGTAGGGCAGGCTTGGTTCCCAGACACATCTCAGGACACGACCAAGCTGACCTGTGGGTTCGTTGCTGTGGTTTAATTTTTTTTTTAAATTTATTTTATTTTTTTAACTTTGGTCTCACTCCATAGCCGTACCGGGCCTGAGACTCTACAGAGACTGCAGGCTTCACTCAGTCTTACCTCAGACCTCCTGCCTCTCCTCTGCCCTAGGTGCTGGGGTTTCAAGTGTGCAACACCGCACCTGACCTGATAATGCCTGTTAAAGCATCGGCAGTAAAGGCAGTGGGTTTCTTTGGCCCGGATGTTGGGGGAGGAGTGAGGGAGGAGATGGAGGTCAGTTTGGAGTGGATTGTATGAGATTGTTTCTTTTTGCAGCAGCGATGACCAGTAGTCCTTCTTAGTAGATGAAATACAAGCTGTGACTCCCAGTGAACTTTGTTACGTAAGATGTTACGAGACTTGGTGGCGTGGGGCTGAAGGACATGGCTCAGCAGCTAAGAGCATTGCTGTTCTTCCATGGCACCCAAGTTCAACTCCAGACACCAATGTGTCAGCCCACAACCATCTGCAATGCCAGTCCCAGGTGATCTTGTGTCCTTCCTGGCCTCCAGAGGCAGGCACCATACAAACGTGTGGCATACAGACAGACACGAAGGTATAACATTCATACGCATAAAATAAAAAGTAACAACAACAACAAAAACCTTGAGACTTTTGTGTGAGATTTACTTATTTTTTGGAACTCAGCTGCATGATTCTTAAGGTGAAGCTTCGAAGATGTCACCCTGCCGGGATGTCAAAAGGTTGGACAAAAGGTTTAAATAATTTATTCCTACACTTTCCCCCACTCTGATATTGCCAGCCTCTCTCACTCATGTATTTGAATGTCTGGTTAAGATACTCTTTGCTGGATGGCAATTTTGTAATTCCCCAGAGAGCGTGAGCTTGCCCTTTCTGGGTGGCCCTGTTGATACAGGGTGTTGTGAAGCACTCCCCACTGGCTGAGCTCCCAGGGGCAAGGGTGTTTTGTAAGAGTTGAATTTCCTTTGGGTCTTGCATAGCACACAAATATTGAGGAAATGTTTCACAGTCAGGGTGTACCATGCTCTCTGCCTGGTTTTCTTACCTGTGTGATCAACCCGGAAACCTGTGTTTACTCTTTTAGGAACGTCATATCTACCCTTCTTGCTTCAGATCTTCTGAATTCTTGCAGTTGGGACAACTGACACAGATCAAATTGGCGTTATTATGAAGGTAAAACAGCGGGCAATGTGTGTGTGTGTGTGTGTGTGGTCAGAGGATAACATTGGTTGTAAGTCCTTACCTGCTACCTTCTTTTGAGACAGAATTTCTTGTTTTACATCCGTAAATGAGATGCTAAGTGGTCTGAGAGTTTCCAGAGATTGTCCTTTCTCTGCTTCCTATTTCCTGTGGTTACACTGGCCCAACCACCTGGCTTTACATGGTGTACTGGCTGGTTTTGTGTGTCAACTTGACACAGGCTGGAGTTATCACAGAGAAGGGAGCTTCAGTTGGGGGAGTGCCTCCATGAGATCCAGCTGTGGGGCATTTTCTCAATTAGTGATCAAGGGGGTAGGGCCCCTTGTGGGTGGTGCCATCCCTGGGCTGGAAGTCTTGGGTTCTATAAGAGAGCAGGTTGAGCAAGCCAGGAGAAGCAAGCCAGTAAGGAACATCTCTCCATGGCCTCTGCGTCAGCTCCTGCTTCCTAACCTGCTTGAGTTCCAGTCCTGACTTCCTCTGGTGACCAACAGCAATGTGGAAGTAAGCTAAATAAACCCTTTCCTCCCCAGCTTTCTTCTTGGTCATGATGTTTGTGCAGGAGTAGACACCCTGACTAAGACACATGGGTTCCTGGGATTCAAACTTAGGTCTTCACACTTGTGTAAAAGTGCTTCACCCACTGAGCCATTTGCCCAGCCCAGTGTAGGAGCTTTCTTTTTTCATTTATTTGTTTATTTGTTTGTTAGTTTGTTTTTGTTTTGTTTTTGAGAGATGGTCTCTCTGTGTAGACCTGGCTGGCCTGGATCTATCTCTGTAGACCAGGCTTGTCCAGAACTCAGAGATCCTCCTGCCTCTGTTTCCTGAGTGCTGGGATTAAAGGTTTGTGCCAATACTGCTTAGCTTTTTCTTTTCTTTTTTCTTTTCTTTTCTTTTCTTTTCTTTTCTCCTCTTTTTTCTCCTCTTTTCTTTCCTTTTTTCCCTTCCCTTCCTCTTTCCCTCCCTCCTTCCCTTCCCTTCCTTACCTTTCCTTCCTTTTTCTTCCTTCTTTCTTTCCTTCCTTCCTTCCTTCTTTCTATTAGACGTGGTCTAACCATATAGCTCTGACTGGCCTGGAACTCACTATGTAGACTGGGCTAGTCTTGAACTCAGAGAGAGCTGCCCATCTCAGTCTCCCAAGTGCCATTACAACCAGCAACTAATGGAGTTTTTAGAGTGTTTCTAACATCCACATGTGACAGTGTACTTCCAGTAATAGTCTAGAGATAGAGATAGACAGACCCAGAGAGAGAGAGAGAGTCCTAAGGTGGCCTTGTCGACTTTATTCAGCACTTCAGAATCTTCTATGTGTTAGGTGTTGTTGAAAGCACCAGCTATCTATGAGTAAGTACACCTTCCCAGAGTCAGTTTCTAGAATGGTATGTGATTCTAGGGACTCAGTGAGAAGCAGATTTGTATGCACCATGATACAGACCCTATGCCAAACATCTTACATATATGAACTCACCTAAATCGTTACTTATTTTCAAATAATAGGTATTCATTTTTATAAATTTTATGTATGAGCATTTTTGCCTGCATTTTAAGATCCGTGTACCATGACTGTGCTTGGTACCCGTGGAGGTCAGAAGATGGCACTGGATGCCCTGGAACTGGAGTTAATGAATGATTATGAACCATCATGTGGGTCCTGGGAATCAAACTGGGATCCTCTGCAAGAGCAACAAGCTCTTAACCACTGAGCCATCCCTCTAGTCGGTGGATCAGGAGGAAAATGAGGCCTAGGGAGGAGAAGGGCTTATAGCTAGCAGGTAGCATTGCCAGGTTCCCGTCAGAAGCCAGTGTTTTTAATCACACTGCTGTCCCGCCTTACTGCACGGAGGAGCTGCGCGCATGTCAGAGCACGGACTTAGAAGACTTGAGGAGATGGGCCAGAAAAGAGTAAAAGGAACACATTCATGATATTTTAACCGGATGTTTTGGGGACAGGAAGACCAAGAATTAGTAGTAGCCGAGCTGAAGACAGTTTAGAGCGGTGGTCCTCCACCTTCCTACTGCTGCAACCCTTTAACACAGTTCCTCATGTTGAGGTGACCCCCAACTGTAACATTATCTCATTCCTACTTCCTAACTGTAATTTTGCTACTGTTATGAATCATAATGTGAATATCTGATACACGACCACCAAAAGGGTCTCGACCCACAGGTTGAGAACCACTGGTTTAGGATCTAACCACTGAGTGCTGCTGCTTGGGGTCGCTGAGCTTTGCCTGGGAAGCAGAGGAGATTCACTCTGCCTTCGTGCCCACCGCTTCTCCTGGAGCCCTGGACATAGCCTTGAACTGGAAGAGCCTGGTAGAGAATGGTGCTCTTAAGCTTGCTCTGATATCAGCCTGGCCTTTCCAGAAAGCTTGTGTTGCACGCGAGGGCTCCTTATTATGGCTTACAAGTCACGGGATGGTGTGGAAAGAAAATTAGGGTTGCTAGGGTGGAGTTCCAGCTGTGATAGAGCATCTTGTAGCTGTGTGGCTTTAGTTGAGGTCCAGAGCACCCCTGGGGGGTAGTCTCCTTACCCTGAGGCGTGGTCTCCACAACCACCCGGTAAAGCAGATGGGGAAGCATTAGATCCTTTCAGGCTCTCTAG
>NW_022196910.1:14009190-14022371 GCF_008632895.1 Mastomys coucha | reverse complement strand
TACCAAACGTGATGCCTCTAAACTTAAGTATAATGAGTATGATAATAAAATACCAAATAAATAAATACCAAATAAAAATACCAAGCATTATATAATATAAACTCTACAATATTTAAGGTAATCACCTGGATTATTTAGGATATGGCCCCACTCCCAGCTTCCAAGATGCAAGACTGAATAACGACTTCATTTTATGTGGGCACATCAGTAGCTCAAGATAACAGGGAAGGACATGTTTTACAGCCTGTACAGTAAACACACTGGGGCCCAAATGCTGACAATTGAGTTTGGAAAGGATCTGGGGGGAAAGATTTGCATACATTCAAATTCTGTATCTGAGCCGGGCATCGGTGGCTCACGCCTTTAATCCCAGCACTTGGGAGGCAGAGGCAGGTGGATTTCTGAGTTCGAGGCCAGCCTGGTCTACAGAATGGGTTCCAGGACAGCCAGGGCTACAAAGAGAAACCCTGTCTTGAAAAACCAAAAAAAAAAAAAAAAAAAAAAAAAAAAAAAAAAAAAATCTGTATCTGTATCTGGAACCATTTTCTGAAGGGAGTGCTCCTTAAGTCCCTTCTTTATAATAAATTCTTTATTTCCTCCAGTCTCCTCTCTGTTGCTGTGATAAAAATTAACCAACAAAAGGCACCTTGGGGAAGAAAGGGTTTATTTGACCACCTACTGCGGATACTAGACCCAAACTCAGGTCATGGGGAAGAGTAGCAAGCATTCTTAACCATCTCTTTAACTCTCTTGGGCCATTAAAAACATTTTAAAAGATGTATTTTATTTGTATTATCTGTGTATGAGTGTCTTGTCTGCTTGCCTGTGCAATGTCTGTGTTGTATCAGAGCGCGGTCAGATCCCCTGAAGCTGGAGTTACAAATTGTTACGATCTGCCACGTGGGTGCTGAGAACCAAACCAGGATCCTCTGCAAGAGCAACAAGTGCTCTTAACTGCTGAGTCGTCTCTCCAGCATCTCAAATTGTTTTTAAAAGGTGATTTTGGTTTTGAAAAATTTAAATTATTTATTTCATTTAAATCTTTCATATATTCTTGACTTTTACAGAGTTCTTAAGTATTGTCTTTAACATGGTTGCATCTTCTTAACATTGTCCACATTAAAATTGATAGCCAGGATAGCTGGGTATTGGTGGCTCAGGCCTTTAATCCCAGCACTCGGGAGGCAGAGGCAGAGGCAGAGGCAGGGGCAGAGGCAGTGGGCAGAGGTAGTGGCAGAGGCAGGCAGATCTCTGTGAGTTCGAGGCCAACCTGGTTTACAGAGCGAGGTCCAGGATGGCCAAGGCTACAGAAAGAGGCCCTATTTCAACCCACCCCCCTCAAAAAAATTAGGCAGGTAAACGGACGTTCATCTTTCTTTTCCTTCTTTTTGGCCCTTCAGTGGCTCTTCCAGATTTTTGCCCCAATAGGATAATCTCTGGCAGGACTGTCCAGTAAGCCAAGACCAGCCTCCCCAAGACAGGGGGAAAGAGAGGAGGGAAGGAGGGATGGCGATCTATATCTGTAACTGTATCTATATCTGTAACTATGTCTATACTATATATAGAGAATATCTATATAGAGATATATTTATAAATATATAGAGAGAGCACTAACAGTGACAATGCTCTTGAACCTGTCTCTAGCATTATAAACCATTTCACAAGTCAGCTCTCTGGAGGAGAGCTTATCCTTTCTGGATATATGTTCTTGATCTGCAACCTTGGAGTCCTAGATAAGAATTGTAATCATGTGAGAATAGGCTTATCAAGTGAGCCAAATGGGAAGTTGCTGCCAGGCCTACCCTCTCAGTACGACCCAGGTTTAATTTAACCTCCAGTGAGACCTCCCTTCAAACACAAAAGCTCTGCCCCGGCCTCTGCAGTCTTATTATGGAGCTTGCTTCTGGCAGAGTCAGCGAGTGCCTCATCTGATAAGTTCTTTGTAAGTCTTAAAAACGTGTGCCAAGGCATTTTTTTCCAATTTAGTGGACAGAGGATACTAAAGATTCATGCATTGTTTTTATTCATGCATGCATTTATTGTTTTCAGTGTTAGAAATTCATCCTCATGCCTTTTACTGAGACTGGAATTTTTTTCTTGAGTTGCCACACATTTCTGTTTTATTTTTCTAGCATGTCTCATCCCTTGCAGACCTTAAGGTACACATATAATTGCCCACATCTTCACTTCATACACCAGGTCATGCTTCTCCGTGTAAGCTTCCCCACTCTGAGGCTTCTACGGAATAACTTCTCAGTTAATGGGGCCTCATTAAACTCAAGGGTAATAACATGTGTCTTGTGGGATGAATAAAATTCTATTCGTCATAATCACTTCATTTAGAAGGAGTCCTCTGAGAACAGCGACATGTGGGAAAAATTGCTCTTGGACTGCATCAGCTTTGTTAAGGGATAATGGGACTCAGAAATCCTTCATTTCTTCTGACATCTTGCTGTCTGGATGATGCTTTTCAGTGTCATCCCCAGAGTCAGGACACATGAGTGACAAACCTCCAAGCCGGACAACAGAGCAGAGTGCTGTTAAAAACGTTCTCACCCTTGAAGTAATCACACAAGTTCCAACAAGTGGCAACCTTGCGGCTGCGTGCTTACTGGGCTGCTCCTTGCCTCCCTCCATCTTCCAGTTTTGGAGTTCCTAATTCTCTCTCATCCTCTGAGAGGTCCAAGCATCTTGGCCTTTACCTTGTCCTTTGGAAAGTCTTAATAAGCGACTTTAGCAATGTCTGCCTGGCTTCTGTTTTGGTGTTAGTCTTCACAACCACAAAGCAGACCATTTGATCCTTCCCTGCTGCTCCCAAGCCCTTGTGCTTTGAGTCCGCCAGGAGATGGATGAGTGACAGGAAGGGAGGAGGTGCTGAAAAACCTTTTTCTTCCTCAGGAGGCAAACTGTATCGTTCTTTTTCTCCTACGTTTGTTTACTCTAAATGATCTTGTTGGAAATCTCAACAGTAGGAAATGTTTTCACTAAGGGGTCAAGACTCACAGACTGCATTGTTCCAATTAGTTTTTGGAACTGTGAAAGAAAAGTGAACTGACATTCATCTTAAACCCAATAGGAGAGTTTTTCAAGTTATTTAATGTATTTATTTAGAATCAAGGCCTTGCGATGTAGCCCTGGCTAACCTGGAACTTGCTTTGAAGATCAGGCTGATCTGGAACTCATTGATAACCACCTGCCCCTGCCTCTCACTGCTGGGAATAAGTCAGCCTTAACCCAGGCAGCCCTTCCCTGTGTGCTCAGAGGCCTGCCTCCTGGTGCCAGGTTGACAGAGCACATGGTCAGGGAAGTCACTGGGACTCTGGCTGCTCATGGAAATCCAGGGCTCATCTTAGAGATTACTCAGTGGCAGGCTAGTGCCTGCAGGCTCTCTACTTGAGAGTTTTCCAGACTTGAGCGAGAGACAAGGAGTGTGACAGGGGTGATGGAATGAAGGGTTATTCCAAAAGTGTAATCAAGAATGGCCATTATGAGCTTGATGGGAAAGCATGGGGATCTCCTGCCCCAGCCAGCAATTCCAGCAGTTGATTCAGTCAGCAGGAGAGCTGCAAATTTGACTAACACCATGTTCTTCCTGCCCAAATTCACATCTTACTGCTTCTGCTTCATTTTCATTACTTGTACCACATCTTTCTTCTCTCTCATCTATACACATCACAACACACACATCACACACACCATACACACACATTAACACCCTCACACACATCATATGAACACACATATCATACACTCACATATCATACACATATGTATCATATACACACATCATATACTCCTGTACACATCATGCATACACATGCATCATATATATACACCATATACACATACACACACATCATATACACATGCACATCTCTCTCTGTCTCTATCTCTCTTTGTCTTTCTCTCTTCTTCTCTCTCTCTCTCTCTCTCTCTCTCTCTCTCACACACACACACACACACACACACACACACACACACATACACACACATACACTTCTTCCTGAACAATTTGAGGTATATTTCAGACATCAGCTTTCTCTCCTAAATATCCTTGCAAGTCTCCCAAGAACAACAATGTTCTACATAATCCCAAAGACTTTAATGCTGTTTTTAATCTCATCATCGAATATAGCCCATGTTAAAATTCACTCAGTTGTCCTCTGCTCCCTCCATGTTTTTAGATCCATGATGTAACGAAGTACCACAAGTTGCAGTTTGTAGCCAGGATTATGTACTAATAATACAGTCTCTGATAAAAGAGAAAAAAATAAAAATAAAAAATAATAAAGTCTCTGGAAGAAGATGACTACTTCAAAGGTCACACCCTTCTGCATTTGGGTTGCTCTCCTGTGTCCCAGTCCCCTTCTCCTTGGGAATTCAGCTATGTTGATACACTCAGATTTTCTATAACTTTCTTCCTCCAGGAGCACCTTTCTGTTTTCCGGTTCCTCCTTGACTTGGAGTTAACTTATGGACTGTGATGGCCCTGTATGGCCAAGCTAGAGCTACCTCTCCCTGCAGCCAGCGAGGGGTGACCCAGGCATTGCAAGAGAGATGCTATCAGTTACACCACCCTGTGCACAGTGTCTGTAGTGTGTGTAGTCTGACCAAGAGTCACATATAGGGCACTAGTCCTGCTTGGTTCTGTGTAAGCTTTTGTAGATAGCAGCCATGTGGACTAAACAATCATTTTAGTATAGGGAAGCAGCATTAAGATGTGAACATCAGGGCTGAGCATTTAGCTCAGTGGTAGAACATTTGTCTAACAAGTGCAGTGCCCTAGGTTGGGCCCCCAGATTGGGGAAGGCACGGGGGTGGGGGGGGGAGAAGTGGAGGAAGGTGTTAAAACATACAACAAAAACAAAGATAGATGCCTCTTTCTTGGGTAGGAGTGATCTGGAGTCAGGCTCCTTCAGCAAGTTTGTAGTTGAGACACCTTGCTTCCTCTGTCCCAACACAAAGATGTGAACGAATTCTCTGCATACATCAATCTGAGTACACAGAAGAGGCTGTTTTACACCTTGCTGAGTGTAAGCTCAAGAAAGCAGGCAGCCATTCACACCTGGCTAGTGTGTGTACTCCATTTCAGGACGTTCTGTGTAGAGTCCCACAAAATAGTTAAGTCTGCTACATGGGATTTCCTGCCTCGTTTAACAGTGTGTCGAAACATCCCCACCTTTTTCTGAATCTTGAACTGTATACAGTGCTGAGAATTACTGTGGCCGGAGAGATTACTGTCATTAGCTATCTCCCTAAAGCCAGGCATGTGTCCTTTCTAGTATTTTTTTTTTTTTAAATGACAAGTAATGATGTTTAACCAAATTGTCAACATAAAAGAAGATCTTGAGGGCTGGACAGGGGACAGGGTGGAGGGAGCTGGAGAGCTGGGCAGAAGTTTGTTGTTACTTAGCTCTGGGAGGGAGAGAGACAAGTTGAGGCAGCATACCTCTGTCCCCGTGTCCAGAAAGACAATGGACATGTGAACCGGCAAGTTAATGGTGGTATGTAGTGGTTTTTGATGCCCACTGTCTGAGTTATCTCTGACAAGTCAAGGTAGTGTAGGTTCCACCTTCTCATGCCTGAGGACTCACTTCAGCACACATTCGCCAGCACTGCCAGTATGCGGTTTTTTTTGTTTTTGTTTTTTTTTGTTTTTGTTTTTTTGTTCTTTTGTTTTTTTTCGAGACAGGGTATCTCTGTATAGCCCTGGCTGTCCTGGAACTCACTCCATAGACCAGGCTGGCCTTGAACTCAGAAATCTGCCTGCTTCTGCCTCCCAAATGCTGGGATTAAAGGCATGCGCCACCACTGCCCGGTGCCAGTATGCATTTTAACTGCCAATTTTTCAACTATAAATAAGATTTTAAAAAAGATCCCTTTATTCTAGATTCACTATTTCCTTTCCAATCAATTAACTGTCCTTGTTAGCCATTTTATAGTTTGCAGCCTGTTCATTTAATTTTGAGTTATGTCTGTCCTAAATATTTTTTCTATTCCTTTTTGTTTTGTTTTGTTTTTTGAGACAGGGTTTCTCTGTGTATCCCTGGCTGTCCTGGAACTCACTCTGTAGACCAGGCTGGCCTTGAACTCAGAACCACCTGCCTCTGCCTCCCAAGTGCTAGGATTAAAGGCGTGCACCATCACTGCTCAGCTTTCCTATTCTTTTACCTTACAAATATTATTAGGATTTTGCAATAGAATCTGTTGCACATTTTTTTGTGTGTGTGTGAAGCAAAGTTAGAGCTTCTTAGGAGCCAGGGTGTGTGTGTGTGTGTGTGTGTGTGTGTGTGTGTGTGTGTGTGGTGTGTGCATGTAAAGTGTATGTGGAGGTCTAAGCTTGATTCAGTAGCTTTCTACCTTACTTTTTGAAACAAGGTCTTTCAGGGAACCTGGAGCTCATCAGTTTAACCAGACTAGCCAGTAAGCCCCAGGGATCCTCTGGTACCCACAGCATCTCCAGGGAATCTGGCTTGGGATCTAAGGATTGAAAGACCCCATAGGGAGTTCCCGCTCAAGTCCTGGGAGACATGCATGACAGGCCATCTTGATGTAAAAAACATGAGGCATATTTATTTTAGAGCTCTGGTTCAACCTCCAGTCTCACACAGGAGACCAGGAATTGACCACAAATCTCAGGGGTTAGGGGATTTTATAGGAAAAAGGTCTTGGGAGACAAAGGAATTGGTGTGGCTATACATGATTGGCTATTTTGAATGTCGTTCATACAGATCAGAGTTGAGAATTCCTAAAAAAAGTGAAATTCCTAGCAAGAGGGGAGAGTGCTATTCAAAGTTCATACTGACCCTTAGCTAACACGTAAGAAAACCAAATGGCCCAGGGTCCATCACTCAATGTCTGGCCAGGCGTGTCTCAGGCACCTCAGCGGGCACATCCTTGCCTTATCTCTGAGATTTGCACTCCCATGGTCAGCTTTTCCCTGGCCCAGGCGCTTCTTGCAGGCCTGGCTCCTGGCTCCAGTGGTTTTCAGTACTGGTCTCAAATTTAACTCTTTCAATCCCAGGCTTACGTGGGCAAGTACCTGCTAAATTTTTATTTCCTTTTTCAGGATCCAAACTGTGGTCCTTATTAGATGGTAAGTGCTTTACCAACTGAGCCACTTCCCAGCTCCTGGGAAGCAGTTTTAATACATACATTCCAGTTTTAAGGGTAGGCATGTGTGGGAGTGTGCTGTAAGAAAAGGGCAGTAGTATATACTTTCTCAAGAAGGTTTATTAAAGTGTTGTGGGGGAGGTGGTGGTGAGTAAATGATTGGCATCCTTTAAAGTTGTTGAAAAGGCTTGAAAGATTAAGTAGGGGACTGGTGGAAGGGAGAGCTCAGTTCTTCAGCTTGTCCTCTGACCTCCACACACTCTGAGACATGCTGTCCTACAACCAATCAGTGTAAATAAATGAAAAGGGACATCCCTTGGGCTGTGGCAATTGTGGGGATGGTTTGTATACTGAAGATGTAGCGGCACACAAAAGAACAATTCCTGATATGGAATCCAGCTGTGGAGCAGATGAAACAGAACTTGTGCAAAGCTCTACAATTATTGTAATAGAGCTTGAGAAAAGAGAGCCGGCCAGCAGATCAGAGCGTGCCACAGCCGAGTATCTGCCCTGACAGGTCGTTTTGCCTTTAGGTCAGCTCTTCTCCCTGTTTTGGAGAGAGCCGTAAGTAAATCTTTAGTTTGCAGGTAGGAGAGCCCTACCCTGAGGCTATTCTTGGGCCAGGAGGGTTTCCAGGGAAACTGCAGCTCAGCTCTTCAGGATCCTTAGAGATCCTTGCTCAGCTGAAGCCAGAGTCCCTACACTCACACAGTTACTCTTTTCTTTATGTTTACTTTTAAATTTAGGAAGTTATTGCTCCTAGAACTTTACCTCAAAAAGGCTTCCAGTCACATGTCACGTACGTTGTTATTGGAAACCCAGAGAAACTTTCCTAGTTACATAGTAAGACCTAAGTTTAAAAAAAAAAAAGCCTTTTAACCAAATTATCAAGTTATTGCCATATTGTTTAAGAATGCAGTTTCTCACCAGATGTGGTTGTACAAGTACATACCTGGAATCCCTGAATTTAGGAGGCTGAAGCCTGTGACTGCAAGTCACAAGTGTGAAGCTTAGCCTGGGGCTCATAGCAAGACCCTGTCTCAGAAACAGAACAAAACCACATTTTCTGATCACAATGGCTTTATATATAGATTATTCTATATTTGTCTATTTCTGAGCTAGTTAGTTTCTTTGTTGATCTCTATGGTGGTTTTTATAAATAAAAGTATGGAATGTATTTTATTATTATCTTTGGGTTTAGATTTTATAAGTAGACAATAGGGTAAAGAAATGGATAAAGTATTAGAAATTGATGGTGGGTGGAAAGTCAGAAGGGAAAAAAAGAAATTTGTAATTACAGCTTTTTCTGAGTGCTTGGTTCTAGGATGTTATTGTAGCATTTACTTAATTTATTTCTTTGAATGCTGCTTTGAATTCTATTTCAAACTGAGAAAGAAAATAATCAGGATACGTTATATACACGTGTGAAATTGGCAAAGAATAAGTAGAAATTGTTTTTCATGATTGATGAAAAATCTGGAAACAGAAATGATAAGCAAACGGCAATAAAATTTGTTTTATAGGCAAATTTTAAGGGAAAATCCTAGTGATTTTGATTAGTTGGATACATGATTTATAGAGAGGTAACAGACATATAAATAGGTGTATCCCCCATGAATTTGTTTCTCTTTTGTTTTGGTAGACAGTCTCTCCCGGGCAAGACTGCAGCTATTCTTAATCATAGAGGATCTCGTGATGTCCCTTCGTGCTGCACTCTGAGTATTGGCAGGTGCCTGAGCTTAATGGTGACTTGGGCGGTGTCCTTGGCATGGATACCATGGCAGGATCATCACCTTCCTTTAGAGTCAGTCATCAGAGGCAGGAGGCGGCCAGGCTTAATGGGATTAGGAGCTCGGATGGCAGAGTCAGTTCTGACTCTGGTTAATTACCTGCCTTGACCTTGGATTCTTCCTCAGTGGGAGTGGCTGGCCTACTGACTCCAAAGGCTCTCCCAGGCTGACTTCCCACGATCTTCCCATAACTGTTGCCACAGGGAATCCTTATTCCTGTGTTGTCTTTAGAATGATAAGAGTGGAAAGGAGATAGATTACAGTTTCTGAGGTCTCGGTGGTGGAACGGTCGTGTGCTGCTCTGGTCCAACAGTTCTTGATTAAAGAGTGTGAGTGAGAGCTTCCAGTAGATGTTTAAGGTGAATGTGTACATGTAATTGTGTAAGTCTAGGTACATGCACATGAGCTTGGGCTCCATGCCCTGCACTTGTGGCTCAGGAGGTCGTGAGGAGACCAGGGAGCTGTTCTAGTACTGCAGTGAGGGTTGACAGGCTTGCCTTACAGTACCAGCTATGGAGGACTGATACTATGGCCCCAGCTGGTATAGTCTATAACAGATACAAACCCCATGGCTCTTTTGGGATTCTAAAATTAAATGGTATAGATTTTATTTTTTTCCCTGAGAATTCATTTCTTATTCTCTTTGGAGCTTGTCTACATCAAATTCTTGTGAAGTGGGTAGTTTATAAGCAGTGACATGTATTCCCCTTGTTCTGAAGTCTAGAGATTCCAATTCAGTGTTCCAGCAGATCCCTTGGTGGTGAGGGGTCACTTCCTGGTTCATAGATGGTGCAGTCTGGTTGTGTCCTTATATAGAGAAAGGCATGAGAAACACTTAGGGGTTTATACCTGTATGAATCCCATTAGTGAGCCGTCTTATCCACCTCAGAGATACCTGTCTCCCACTACCTTCACCTCTGCAGTTAATACTTTAACATGGATTTTTTCCCCCATAAACATTTAAGCCACATCACTAGTATCTGAATGTCAAGGGAATTTCTATGTCATTCTGCATTTTTATCTGTCTGTCTGTCTACCTATTCATCCATCCATCCATCCACCCCCATCCATCCACATTTGCTTTTTACAGTGACAAGAGTTGAGCTCAGACTCTCGTGTATGCTAGGTGAGTGCTCTCCATTGAGTTGACTCCCTGGCCCCTTTCTCTGTATTTTGAGTATAGTACTTTTTAATATTTGGTGTAAAAACCCATTCATGATTCCCTGGCTGTCAGTTCAGTCTCTGTGAGCCTCTGCGAGCCCAGGCTAGTTGATTCTGTCGGTTTTCCTGTGGTGTCCTTGACCCCTCTGACTCCTACCGTCTCCCCCCAAATCCCCTTCTGCAGGATTCCCCAAGCTCTGCTGAATGTTTGGCTGTGGGTAATAGAGTTTATTTTTAATTAATTGGCTCTAAAATTGCTTTTATAAAAATTATTACATATTCATGGTCTAACACATACTTCAAAGAGCATAAAACAAAAGATGGAAGTCTGCCTTCCTGTTTGGGGAAATTACCTGATTTGGTGTGAACTCAGCCGAAGTGAAGCTGTGGTGTGCCTATGATGAATAACATGAGCTCTTTGATTATGGTCAATTGGTTTTCACCATGGATGTCAAAAATAATAACAGAAGACTTTTTTCAACAAGTCACACAGAATTAACTAGTAACACACACACACACACACACAGTACAAGAGAAGGCAGAGCCTCCCATCAGACTAGATAAAAATGGCTAGCCCCAGTGGACCATACCCTAGAGGTGGGGAAAAAAAAGCTGTAAAATTCATAGGCAAAAGCAATAAAAAAATTCAGAATTCTTGACCTTTGTGAGGGTCACAAAGTCATTTTTACATACAATACAGAAAGAACAAGCAAAAAAAAAAAGAAAGAGAAAGTAGGTGAATTTGATTTTATTAGAATTTAAGAAAGAACTTCAAAAGACATCATCGGATAACAACAAAAAGACCTAGAGAATGTGAGAAACATTTGTAAATTACCTCTCTGACAAAGAGCTTGTACCCAGACTACATGAAGATCCTCAATAACGCAAGAGTAATAAGACAGTCATGCCTTTCTCCAAAGAATAAGACAAATCCTAAAAGCATGAAAATGTGTTCATATTATTAGCCACTGAGTGATGTGAATCAAAGCCACACTGAGCTGGTGGCCTGGCGCCTGCCTATAATCCCAGCCCCTAGGAGAAGGCAAGAGGATCAGGAGCTTAGGGCTGTCCTTAGCTATACAGTAAGTCTGAGGCTAGACCCTGCCTGAAAACACAAAACAGAATCCACCCTTGTGAGATGGTAGGATGGATACAATAAGTAATACAGATGTGTGCTGGCGAGGATGTGGGTAAATTGCTTCACAATTGCTTGTGGGAATAAGTGGAGTAGTTGCTTTGAAAAATAGTTTGTGACCCAGTAATTCCACTTGTAGGCCTTTTCACAAAAGAGTTTAAAATGGTGTTCAAACAAGCTCGTGTACATGATGCTCACACAGCAGTTCATTCACTAGAGCCCCAGAGCTGCAGCAGCCCCATCATCCATAGATGATGTATAACTAAGTGATGTATAGACTGGTAGAATGTGGCATATCCACACGAGGGAATATTACTTGACCATGAAAATAAGTGACGCGCTGATGGCTGTGACTGCTGTAGTTCTGAGCAAATACAAGCACCAACTCTGAAATGACTTAGAAGACTGAGGAAGAACGCTCCAGGAAGTAAAATCACCCCAGGCAAGGACTAGGAGGTAGGGCCGAGCCTGTGGTACAGGCTCTGAAGAAGAGAGGGTTTTACAAGCCAGAGGTGGCTGTCCCGTGGTATTGATGGTGCTGGGCCACGGTGTTGTTATGTAGCAGTGGCATGCCACCAAGCTGGATTTGTGTTTACTTCTAAAAAAAAGTATTTATTTATTATTTATTGTGTATATCTGTGGGCATGCCTGAGGTACAGCATCTGTACAAAGGTCAGAGACAACTTGTAGGATGAGTTCTCTACCATGTGAATCCCACGGATCAACCTCAGATTGTCAAGGCTTGGCAGCAAGCGCTTCTCCTTGCTGGGTTAATCTTGTTGGGTCCGTGCTCACTTTTCATGTATGTGCATGTGACGGTGTGCATGTACCTATCCGTGTGGGTATGTGGGTTTGCGTGTGCATGCAAATGCACCTGCGCATGTGTGTATGCATGTGTGCAGAAGCCAGCGCTGTCTTCCTCATTCTCCAGCTTATTTTTGGAGGAACAGCCTTCTCCCGGGCCTGGGGCTCACTGATTTGGCAAGGCCAGCCAGCCAGTGAGCTTCAGAAATCTTCCTGTTTCTGCATGCACCCAGGTGCAAGGCTTACAGACATGTGCCGGGCTGTACTGCCTTTTATGTGGGTACTAGGGGTCTGAACTTGTCCTGATGCTTGAGTGCTAGGCACTTCTCCATCTTATACCATCTCCCTTGCACGTCTTGTTCACTTTGATGACTGGTTGGGCCTGATCAGGATCCTGGGGAGGAAAAGGAAAATTGAACATCATTTTTATTTTTAATTAATTAATTAATTAATTTTTTTGCTGTTGTTTCTTTTGTCTTGCTTTTCAGTCTTGCTCTCTGGGGCTTGAAGCTCCCACCCATTTGTCTAAAAGTTACTTGAGGGAAACAGTAACTTAGTTGTGCGTTTCTACATCTTCATGAGGAATAGGTCTGCCTTGCCTTGTGCCTCTCGGCACTCACTCCCACTCCCAACCCCGACTAAGTGGGCATAGTACAGCCCTGATTTCCTGTCAGTCTCTCCTGACAGATTCAGAGTGTGGCAAGCTGACTCCAGAGTGGCTGCTAGAGGTCTCCATGGATGGAGAACTCTGTGGACCTTACACATGGGAGTCCTTCCTCAGGTCCAGTATTTTGGCCTAGGGCTAGAATTGTTTGGCTCTCAAGTGACCCTAGTATTAGCCAGCGTGTCATCCTGCTTTTCCTCTCTGGTAATTACCATCTTCGCTCACATTGCTTGTAGCTAAGGTTCATCACCCCATCCAAACTCTGCCAGAAAACCCGGCAGGCTCCACCAGTGTTTCTGCAGACCCCAGAGCCTGGCGGCTGGCCTCAGTAAACAGCTGTGCAGTGGCCACCAGCAGACGCTCTACTAAGGTAAGGCTGCCACCCAGGGTAGTGAGAAAGGGCTCAACTGGGCATTTGATAGATTTAGACTTGATGAGTGTAAACAGCCGGGCTGCATCTTCGAAAGAGCGTGCGTGCGTGCGTGCGTGCGTGCGTGCGTGCGTGCGTGCGTGC
>NW_022196910.1:13995066-14009134 GCF_008632895.1 Mastomys coucha | reverse complement strand
GGGGGGGGGGGGGGGGGGGCGGAGAGGGGCGTTGCTTCACATATTCTCTGAGCTTGTCTCTAGGGAATATTCCCTAAGGTTTTGGTTGCTTTCGGCTTTTTCTAAGGCGCTCTTCTTGAGGGGCTTATTGTGGTGCAAGTGACTTTACAGAAAGCCTATGTCTTTGCTGGGTTTACAATTTTAGATTTCTATCAGGGAGAAAGGGACAGTGATCACATCCCCGGGTGGCTGGTTTAATGGAGCTTGGGACTAGCCACAGAGAGGACAGAGGTGAGGCTTTCCAGACAAACTGGTCTGCTGTGCCAGAGGAGGCCTAGGGTGCAGAAGTGTCAAGAGTTCTCACTTTCAGCCGGTGCCCTCTCCTTTCCCCTTCTCTTCTCTCTCCTCCCCTCCCTCTCCCACAGACCCAAAGGATTTGTTTTTGTCATTGTCATGCTGAGACAGGCATGACAGGCTGAGATTCCTATGTAGCTGAGGATGACCTAAGCTCCCAAGCCAATGGGCTTTTTTTGTGTTTGTTGATTTGAGATAGGATCTCTCTATGTAGCCGTGCCTGTTCTGGAACTCCATGTAGACTGGGCAGGCCTCAAACTCTGCCTCTGCCTCTCCCAAGGGCTGGAATTAAAGGTGTGTGCCACTATGCCTTAGCAAGTCAGTGGTTACTTGAGCCTAACCATTTGCCTGGGTTTGGCCTTAGGAACTGGTGGTGTGTGCTTACATGATCTTTTCCCCTCTTCCTCTCCCTCCTCCCCCCCTTATGTGTGCATGTGAACATGTGTGTCCGTGTCCATGTGTGTATGTGTGTGTGTGTGTTTGTGTGTCTTCCCTAAGTAAGGAAAAAGGGAAGGTGTGCAGGCTTTGAGAATACTCGTGCCCACTGGAACCTGTCTCTTGTGAGCACAGCCTGTGTCATTGCCACCTCGACATGATAGTGATGCTGGGGCAGGGGGCTGCAGTGTATTGAAAATAAGGTTACAGCCGGGCGGTGGTGGCGCACGCCTTTAATCCCAGCACTTGGGAGGCAGAGGCAGGTGGATCTCCGAGTTCGAGGCCAGCCTGGTCTACAAAGTGAGTTCCAGGACAGCCAGGGCTATAGAGGGAAACCCTGTCTCGAAAAACCAAAAAAAAAAAAAAAAAAAAAAAAAAAAAAAAAAAGAAAATAAGGTTACAGAGGGAGAAGATGTAAGTCTCATCCTGAGGCGCTGTATTCAAACCGAGAAGGTAGAATGTAAAAAGGAAAATGGGAACTGGGGAGATAGCTCGGTTGGTTAAGTACTTGTCATATACGCTTAAGGACCTGGGCTCAAACACTCAGCACCTGTGTACAAAGCCTGATGACATGTGTAACCTAAGTGCTGGGAAAGCAGAGACAGGCTACGCTGATCCTGGGCTGGCTGGCCAGTCATTCTGGCCTAACTGGTGAGCTCTAGGTTCACTGAGAGACTCTGTCTCAAAAAGTATGTAGAAGCATGTGTGTGGCACACACCTTTAGCTCCAGCACTGGGAGGCACAGAGGCAGAGGCAATTTCTGTGACTTCAAGGCCAGCCTGATCTATGGTGAGTTCCATACCCTTCAGAACTACACAGAGATACCCTGTCTCAAAACAACAATCATCACCATCAGCAGCAACAACAACAACAACAACAATAATAAAGAAAGCCATGAGTGATTGAGGAAGACATTGGACTTTGACCTCTGGCCTCTATACCTACTCGAGTACACAGCCAAACACACATACACACATACATACACACACACATACACATGCACACACACACATACTCAGAGAGAGAGACACACACACATACACACACTCAGAGAGAGAGAGAGAGAGGGAGGGAGGGAGGGAGGTAGGGAGGGAGGGAGGGAGGGAATGGGTATGGACAGGATAGCTTATGCTGAATACTGAGTGAGGGATATAGGCAGTACCAGTTACCAGCGTTAGACTAGGGCTGGGAACTAGACACCTGTTGTACAATTCTTCACCGAATTATCTTATCTAGCTCTGGTGATGCTTTGCCTGAAGATCCCCAACTTCTCACCCTAAAAAATATCTTAAGGGTGACGGGCCTAGACTGATGTATTACTGGTTTCGTTCAGCTCTGTAATTACTAAGGTTTCTAATCTTTTTTTGTTAATCAAATAATAGGCAAGAGCCTAGACTTCAAAGTTAGAGTTTGGCTCTGGGCTCTGTGGCTTGCTATGTATTAGCCATGTGACCATGTAAACCTGGTATGCCTCAGCTTCCACCTTAGTAAGTGTGTTTAATAACAGTAGTTATGTCATGACTGTAATGTGAGACTTAAATAAGTTAATACTTATAGAAGCCATAAACATACCTAGCACATAGAAAATGCCACGGAAGTGTTTGTTAAAATACAACGCCAGGCAATGGTGGCACACGCCTTTAATCCCAGCACTTGGGAGGCAGAGGCAGATGGATTTCTGAGTTCGAGGCCAGCCTGGTCTACAGAGTGAGTTCTAGGACAGCCAGAACTACACAAAGAAACTCTGTCCTGAAAAAAACAAAAACAAAAACAAAACAAAACAAAAACAACAACCACAAACCCTACTTACTTTTCCTGTTTTCTATCAAGACTGAAAATATTGGACTTAATTCCAGTATTTGACTGTTGTGTGAGCTATATGTATGTGTTTGTGCACGAACATGTGTGTGGGTATATGTTCATGTGTATATGTGTGTGTATACACGTACATGTGCCCACACATGTGTATGGAGGCCAGAGGTAGAGATCAGTGTCTTCCTCAATCACGTTGACCTTACTTTTTGAAGCAGGGTCTCTCATTGAACCTGATGCTGATTGGTTGGGCTAGACCAGCTGGCTGATGAGCTCCAGGCATCTGTCTGTCTCTACCTTCACAGTGCTGGAGTAGACCTTCTCAACCAGGTTTTTCAGTAGGTGCTGGGATCAGAACTTAAGTCCTCATGCTTGTACAGCAAGCAGTGTACTGGCTAAGCTCCAATACCGGGCTTCATTGCAAATAAAACAAATCAGCACTAATTTCAAATACAAGTGATCCCAAGTACAGTAGCCCAGAAGGGGTCAGAAGCCACCTGCAGAGCTTGCTTGCCTCAAATAAAATATAAAATAAAAATATACATAAATATAGACTTTGCCATTCTTATTAATGTTTTTACTGCTGCTACTGTTGTATTTTGAGACTTGTTATCCCTGTGTTGCTCAGATTGGCTTTCAATTCACAATCACAAACTTGCTTTTGCCTCCTGGGTTACCTGTAGGAACATGGGTACACGCCATCACACCCAGTTTTAATGTTAAAAAAATGACCTTGAAGTGGAATTTCCCCAAGTTGTTTCCTTCTTAGATTTTATCATTTCATTCAGCGACTATGATCTGAGTAAGTCAGCGGGGAGGAGCTCCATTTTTATGTTTATGCTTAGTCTGGACTGTATCCTTGTCTCTGAGGTGAGCAATATCATTTACATAAATTCAAGGTGGGAAGTGCCCATAAGGAAATTGGCTTCCACAGAAGATAGAGCTCTACTTGTATAACATGTCACTAAGCTTGGAACGAGTCCTACTCAGAAAAGTGGGGTTAAAGTGCAGAGGTCAGCTCTATCTTTTCAGATGAGATCTGCAGGTCACTGAGCATGCGCATCAACCTGAGGCGGTGCCAAGTTGCAGCTCAATGAGCATGCGCACTATCCCGAGCCGAGGACGGTCTGTAGCTCAGTGAGCATGCACATCAGCAGAGATGGTTATGACTTATTACATCGATGTCTAGATCTACCGCATTGCTCAGTGCTCTGTTTACTAGCACATTCTGGAACATGCCACTGCTATTATTCAATATGGAGCTTTAATCTTGTAGTGTGGAACTATGCTAAACTTCACTAACCCGCACAGTCATAGTTTCTTGAGGTGGGGCAGTGTGGACTCTGGAGTCTAAAGATATATTTTCTCCAGCTCACTTAAGAGCTGTGATCCTGACTTTTCGAAGCTCTTTTTACAACCTTCCCTGAACTTAAAAATCTTGTTTGTTTGTGTGTCTTTTAAAGTGATAGCCTATGTTTCTG
Organism: Mastomys coucha; assembly: GCF_008632895.1. Classification (NCBI taxonomy): domain Eukaryota; kingdom Metazoa; phylum Chordata; class Mammalia; order Rodentia; family Muridae; genus Mastomys; species Mastomys coucha. The sequence goes on along the minus strand of NW_022196910.1, from coordinate 14,005,073 downwards.
AAAGACTAAGGATGTCATAAAAAGACTGTGGTCTTCTTAAGATTTTTTTTTTTTTTTTTTTTTTGAGACAGGGTTTCTTTGTGTAACCCTGGCTGTCCTGGAACTCACTCTGTAGACCAGGCTGGCCTTGAACTCAGAAATCCGCTTCCCTCTACCTCCCAAGTGCTAAGACTAAAGGCATGTGCTACCACTGCCCTTCAAGATTATTTTTAATTATGTATATGTGTATGAGTCTTTATGTAGGTATGCACACATGAGTGCAGGTACCTACAGAGGCCAGATGCATTGGATCCCCTTAGAATTGGAGTTACATGTTGTGAGCTGACAGATGTGCGCTGGGAACCAAACTTACATGCTCTTAACCATGGAACCAATCTCTCCATACCCCAAGTTTGTGGTCTCATGTGATAGGAACAAGTTTTTATTTGTTCATTCCCTATTTGTTTGAGATGGGGTGGAGAGGGGGCCCTCTGATGTAGCCCAGCCTGGCCTTGAAGTTTCTATGTAGCTGAAACTGGCTTTGAAGTCCTGGCCGTCCTGCCTCTATATCCCAAGTTCTGCCCACAGGGGAGTCACATCCACCCTTAGCCTCTAGCTACTTTGTGGCCGTGGTCTTCCTTGGTGTTTCCTGTTCTCAACATCACCCTGCCTGATAATCCTTAAGCTAGTTCCTGGTCTGGTGTTTACTGGCTCTGTAGTGACCTCACAGCTTTTATAAAACTGTCTTCTAGCAAGTAATTCTGAAAAATATTTGAGTCAAACACAAACTGAGAGAGATTCAGGGACTTTGCATCAGGGATTTAGGGAAATCAGCTAAGCCGGGAGAAACAGCTTTATGAGTCTAGACTCTCCTGGCAAGAACGCTTGGTGGAGGAAAATGGAAAGCTGCTTCTAGAATCATGGTGCTCATGGCTTGGTTGGTGGGTCAGGATATTCCAAGGACTCAGCCAATGTTAGGGATATAGTCAAGTGCCCAGTGCTCAGAGCCTAGTAATCTTTGAGCCTAGTAGCTCCAGGGGAAGCAGAGGCCTGGGTATAGAGTTTATCTAGACTCTAAGGGAATAAGACAACAGAGAAGGGACTCAGCTAGAGAAGAAAGAAATGACGGTCAGGATAGAGGAGTGTTTGGAGGTGAAGTTTGTTTCTAGGGTCAGGAGAAAGCCGACATGTGGCAGTTCCTACAGATGGATTTCCAGCGTGGAGAAAGGAAGGTTAATGCCTACCAAGTGTTAGAGTCAACCGGCATAAATAGTGCTCTTCCCCCACATCCTCTCTACCTGGGGCGAGCACCGGCTGCTATGGGAACAGAGCCGAGTTTGTAGAGTATGGTTTGCAGAACCCTGGAGGTATCTGTGACCTTTTGTGACCCTCAAACCTGTTCTCATAGCAAGATGCTCTCTGCCATTTCTTTGGCCATTGCTTTGACCATGATTGTGTAAAAGCAGCCATGGCAAAACTGCTTATGGCTTAAAGAGGGGAGGATACCAGCTGTGTGGGAGTCATGGCGCTCTCCACTGGAGCAGGGGAAGATGGTGTCTTCATGAAATGATAAAAGTTACCTTTTGGGACCAAAGACGTGGCTCAGTGGTTAAGAGCACAGGCTGCTCTTCCAGAGAGCCCAGGTTCCATTCCAAGCACCCACATGATGGCTCACATCATTAACATGGTCCTTCCTGTTACATATTCTCACACTAAGTCTTTGAAATGCCATCAGTGATGTGGGTGGTGATATCACCTTCTTACGACGAGGAAATGAAATGTAGAGAGACATTACTGTGCACAGTAGCTAGCTCTGGTGAGCACACTGGTAGCTCCCAGTCGCTTCCCTTGCTTCCTCTGACTGCTTCTTCAGAACCCCTTTGGCCCACCCCACCTGCGTTAGGCATGGTGTTCGTGGTACTGGTGCTCTGACAGGTGTTCCCTGAAGTCATGGCTGCTTCTGCAACTGGAGGTTGTGCAATAGACCACCATGCCAGGCACATCTTAGCCATACCTGTGGATGAGCTGCCTTTCGAATGGCCTGCTGATGCTGAAAGCCATGTGTCTGCCTGGGATAGCTTTCTAATATCTTTGGCCTGAGCATACAGACCCTCAATTAACATCAATGAACATGAACTTAGTATTGTTGCAGACTGGCTATCATCTCATAGCTATCAGTGTGGAAAACAGATTTAAATTTTAAGAGTACTTAGGCGACAGTTTTCACAAAGTATCTGGCCAGACATGTCACTAGCTTGGGGGCTCCAGTAGAGCAAGGGGAGAGGGAGGGCCCAGAATTTGAGACCCTTTTCATCTCTGGGTCTTTCGTTCTCACTTGGTCCCACCAGCCTTATGGAGTTGTTAGACTGAATCCTATTTTACAGAGGGGGAAGGAGATGCAGCCGGCAAGGGAGCCTGTTTGTGGTCCGATGTGTCATGCCCAGACCTGTCTGGCCTCCGGGTTGCTCTGCAGGGATTGCTTTTTTTAAACAAATAAAGCTTCTCACAAGCACAGACACCCTAGCAGAGCCCTGGCTGTACCACTCAGATCTTTGATCCTTCAGCACCTGCACGAATGCAGGGTGCTGTCAAGCTAGCGCTGGCAGGGAGAGAAAAGGTGAGCCAGGCAAGCCTTGCCTCATTCTTAAGAACATCCTGCTTGTCAGTATCTGCCTCCCTTGTAATCTCAGTGCTATCTGTAAAAGATCCTGGGGAGAAGATAGGCATCTTCTCAGGGAAAGGTAAGGAGCTAGGAATCCACAGTGAGGAGCAGAAATTTGTTACAAAATATCATAGCTTATCCACTGAGAGTGAATCGAAGAGGAGAGGCTGAGAGGTGGGCGAGGAAGAGAAATAATAGTATGCTTCTAAGGATTATTGCTCAACAACTTGGGAGGTGGAAAGCTGTGTTTTGGCGATTATTGATGAGATACAGTGGTTGGAACTGTGTTCTGTTCCATCTCATTATCTCTCATTATTTAAGTTCCTCATGGAATACTAGCAATACACACCTTAAACAGTGATGGCCATGAGCCCTGCCGTAAACTCCGTAAGCACTGACCCAGTTAGTCATAGTTCTGTGAAGCTGTCACCTCCCTGTCAAGGAGAAGGAAAGGCTCCAGGAGTTAAATAAGTCACTCAAGGTTACATAACCAGCAAGACAGCTGGGACTTATCCCTGAAGGATATGCCTCCAGAGTCAAGGATGCTCATGAGTGCTGGTCACAGTGTATATGCCACTAACTCCTACCTACACACACACACACACACACACACACACACACACACACGATACAACTACATCAGTATTGTTCGTAGACATAATTGCTACACTTATTGGGACCCCTGGTATGTTGGTATGGTATGTGCTCTGCTCATTAATTTATTTAATTTTTTTGTTTTGAGACAGTGTTTCACATTGTAGCCTAGGTTGGCCTTAAGCTCCTTTTGTAGCCCAGGCTGGACTCAAACAGTAATCCTGCTTCTGCTTTTCCAGTGTGTGTTCTGCTCTTATATAAATGGACAAAGAGGGATGGATATCAGTGATTACATAATACTCGCATAAGAATTTATATATATCTTCATTTTCTTAGGCACATTTCTGTTGTATAGAATGTACAAGGAATAGGGCTGAAAACAACCTTCATATTTCTCAAAAGGATGCTCTTAAATAAAACAAAACATATCATTGTATCATATACATCATAATTCATGCCAGAAAGAAATAGTGTGACCCATCTAGGTTATTTTCCTTGTTTTTTTTCTTCCTGTGGTGCTGGGGCCAAACCCAGGAACTTGTACACGGAAGGTAAGTGCTTTACCACTGAGGTGCATGTAGCCATCGTCCACAGTGGTTGTTAGATTCAAATTAAGGTAATATTGTATATACTGTAGTAATTAATTAATGCCCCCTCTCCAGCTGTTTAGTTGTGAATGGGGCAGATTTAGATGATGTATTTTTGTTTTTTGGTTTTTTTTTTTTTCTTGAGACAGGGTTTCTCTGTATAGCTCTGGCTGTCCTGGAATTCACTCTGTAGACCAGGCTGGCCTCGAACTCAGAAATCCACCTGCCTCTGCCTCCCAAGTGCTGGGATTAAAGGTGCGCACTGCCACCGCCCGGCTAGATGATGTTTTTTATAATATAAACTTTATTTAGTTGGTACCCTCGTCAGTTGGTCTCACACTCAGTAAACCAACACTGAGGGCCTTCTCTCATACTTAAGTGATTCGAGTCCTGCTCTCTTGCGTTTAGTCATAGTCACAAGTTGAGGGCTCTGGAGCTTTAGTTTCCTCATCTGAAACATGGAGATGGGATGAGAGTACATATAAAACGCCTACCACAGTTCCTGATACATAGTCATAGCATGGCTGCTAGCTCCTGCGACATTAGGCATCCATAAACATGAGTCATAGAAGCTTAATAGCATGGGAAATTTTCTACATCGCCAAATTTCACATCCTTTGTGAAAACAGAAAAAAAAAATTAAAATTGATTTTTGTGAAACTCACATCTTTCTTTAAGCAAGCTAAAAACAAAGGAGGATTGGAGGGAAGGCTCAGCAGTTAAAAGTAGAGATGGCTCATGGTTAAAAGCACTTGTTGCAGAGGACCTGGATCCTGTTGTCAGCACTCATATGGCAGCTTATAATTCCGGTTCCAGGGGGTCAGATGCCCTCTTCTGATTTCTATGGGCATCAGGCACACATGTGGTACATATAAATATATTCAGGTAAAATATGCATGTATATGAAATTTAAAAATTGTTAAAAGCACAGAAAAGAGTTGAAAAATACTGATATTTGTGTTCCTATCCTTCAGTGTGCTAGACACTGAAGAGATGTAGAAGAATAAGATCTGATTGCTCTTCAAAAGAAAGGTTTTTTAAAATAATTTATTTAGTTAGTTTTTTTTAGTTTTTAGTTTTTTGAGACAAGGTTGTTCTGTGTAGCCCTGGCTACCCCGGAACTCACTCTGTAGACCAGGCTGGCCTCAAATGCACAGAGATCCACCTACCTCTGTCTCATGAGTCCTGGGATTAAAGATGTGCACCACCACCACCTAGCCTTATTTTAATATTTTATAACTATGTACATGCACGTGTGTCTGTATGGGGTAAGTATTTATGAATGCAGGTGCCTTGTGGAGGCCAAAGGCACTGGATCTCCCTGGAACTGGTGTTATAAAGACGGTCCTGAAACACCCAAAGTTCGTGCTGGGAAACAGATTCAGGCCCCTGCAGGTGCACTGAACCATCTCTTTCCCTGAGAGAAAACTTTAGTAGAAGATAGAATCACAGTCTGGGGAGGAAGAACACAGGAAAAACGAAGGGTGTAGCTGAGACTGCAGCCATGGAGTTTGGGCTTGGTGCCATTCACCCAGAGATGGATATGGTGAGACTTCGAAGCAACACAGTGACTTTATTGTAGCCATGCTGTGGGTCTCCAAGGTAGATAATAGCTGGGCATGTACATGTCTAATGCTGTGGGTATCCAGGAGCTGGGCATGTACATGTCTGGATGGGCTGGGGTGCAGGCTTGAAAGGCTTACTCTATGGACAAGGTTCAGGCTTCAGGAATGAGTTAGAACTCTGGGAAAGCCTGTGCAGTACATCAGATCTTCATTGGATGCAGATCCTGAGATCCATCCTTCCTTTTAAGATTCCCTATAGTGTAACATAAGTGATCGGACTAGGGTTCAGTTTGGCCACATATATCCTCCAACACAGACAAAGATGGCTTAAAAGTAGTATATTTTTTTTCCCTGAAGTAAGTCTAGGTATCAGTAATCTGACATTGGAAATCCGATATCCTGTATCCCTCAGTGTTTGTCTTCCCACTTGCTTTCTAAGGTGGGTACCCAATCTAGTCATTGCTGGGAAGAGGGGTGAACGAGAACATACTCCTTCCATGTAAGACTGTCTCCCAGCAGTATACATAACAACTTGATTAGACTTATTGGCCAAATGTCATCACTTAGTCATATACGTACAGAGGGAGGCGGAGAAATGAAGTCTTCATTTTAGGATGTTGTATCTGGTGGTGTCTAGTTAGTGATGCTGGTAACATCTTGTATTTACCTGTGGAATGGCTCTGACTGGCTCATCTGAAAAGAGCACAGCAGTTTCCACGTGGGTGGAGACATACATGTCTCCAATTTAAATCACAAGTATAAGGCAGGTACAGAGACCTGGAAACAAAGGCCACTTGCACTCCAGTTGGAGACTGACTAACTTAGGCGACACAGTGAGCTTCCTATCTCAAAAAAAAAAAGAAAAAAGAAAAAAAGAAACCATGCCAGGCAGTGGTGGTGCACGCCTTTAATCCAAGCACTTGGGAGGCAGAGGCAGGTGGATTTCTGAGTTCAAGGCCAGCCTGGACTACAGAGTGAGTTCCAGGACAGCCAGGTCTATACAGAGAAACCCTGTCTCGAAAAACAAACAAACAAACAAACCAAACAAACAAAAAACCACAAAAACCCAAACAAAACAAAAAGCAGACAAATTCAAAACAAAACAAAGTAAAACACAAATGTAGACACTTTACAGGGTTGCCTATATGTGAGCGTATTTTGTCTCTTTGGAGACGCCAGTGACTGCACACTGAACTGGTGCCTGGTACATGGTTTTGGTTTTTAGGTTTTTTTTCTGGCGAAGGAGAAAGCCACTAATGATTAACTTTGAACCCTGTTGAGACCTGTAGCGGTAGTCAAGTTTCCTCCTCTACAGCCACTGATTTAGAGTTCCTGAGAGTTTTAAAGATTGAATAAACATTTTCAATCTGTAGATAAGTGACTTAAAAAGTCCTAGGTGGGAATATACACAGCTCTTGTCTGCTGTTAGTGGGAAAGTTTGGTGCTGTGGAATCATGCGCATGCATGGCATGGGCTCTACCACTAAGCTATAGCCTGAAAACCAATCTTAATGTATTCTGTGCATTAGATCAGTCTCAGTTAACCGCGGGGCCTAGCAGGCAGATTCAGCCTTCATGCTGCGGGTAGCCCAATAAGTCATAAACTTCCTTGAAACCATATGGGACGCCCCACTCCCCACTTTTTAAAGAAACTTGGTTGCCTGCTTCTTCAGCATGAGCTTCATAGATGACCACATCATGTTGCCGTTGAGTTACAATGTTGAACTAGCAGATTATTAGCTATCAGGCAGGAAGATCCTGAGCTCCTTCTGGCTCCCTCCCCTTCCCCCTTTTTCCTCAGCAGGTGACCATGGTAGTTTGGGCTTTTCAGGAGGAAGGAATTGGAGGGAGATGTTCCTCTTAGTATCAAGTACCTTGTGATGCCTTTAAGAAGCAATATGATACTTCTTTGATCTAGAGGACCTAAAAGCCGGCTACCAGTAATTAGTACCTGGCTGGCTGGCTGGGGGTGAGTGTGACTGATCTCCAGTTTTATAAGAGAAGACATCTGAGAGTTTACTGGAATGGAGCCCACACCCCCCGAGGCTCTTCAGGCTAGGCGTTTTCCACATTAAGAACTTTTCTCTTACGGCTGGATGTTTTGGCTGGTGTGTGCCACTTGGAATGACAGTACTTGAGAGACTAATTTGGGAGGATTGTAAGCTCAGGGGGACTGGGACTCTCTGGGGAAACACTGTCTCAAAATAAAGACAAAAAGTCATTTCCCTTCCTTTAAAACTAAAGTAGGGGGCTGGAGAGATGGCTCAGTGGTTAAGAGCACTGACTGTTCTATCAGAGGCCCTGAGTTCAATTTCCAGCAGCCACATGGTGGCTCACAACCATCTGTAATAAGATCTGGTGCTGTCTTCTGGTGTGTCTAAAGTGTACTCATATATATAAAATAAATAATTTTAAGTAAATAAATTAATTAAAAAAAACAACCCTAAAGTAGAACAGTGAATAGCTCACAGGAGTATTTCTGTGTGTTCCAGTAGTGTGAACACCTGAGGTTTGTATGTACACATAACACAAACGTACATGAAGTGCTTCTAGTAAGTTGACTGAGAAAAGCATGCCTTTTCTTTTCCTGGGGAAAGACAGGCTCTGAGGAATGAGTGTGTGTGTACTGTAGGAAACAGCTTGGGACTGAGAGTCCAGATCAGTTGGCAGAGTTTTTGCTCAAAATGCAGGAAACACTGGGTTTGCTCTCCAGCCCCTTATACCTGAAACCTCAATACTGCAGAGGTAAGGGCAGGAGAACCATGGTCATTGTCAGCGACATAGTGAGTTCAAGGCCAGCTTGGGCTATGTGAGACTGTCTCAAAAAAAAAAAAATTAAATAAAATGGCATGCTTCATATAGACTTGGAATGTATCCTTTGAATTACATTGTGGACAGGGTCTAGTATAATGTAATACATTGTTGATAGTTACTGTAAATGACTCATGCAAGGAGTAAATGAAAGCTTTCCAGCTTCAGATATGTTAGAAGAACGCTGTACAATGAAAATAATGATTAGCCATTACATTCTTAGGCCTTCTCATACCTCAGTCCATAACCACCACATGAGGTATAAATATTATTTATTTATCAGCACCTCACAGATAAATAAACTGAGGCACAGAGATATACCAGGATGTGCCCAAGGGGACACAGCTTGCTAGCAGAAAGGCCAGACTGTGGTTGCAGAGCAGGTCCCCCCTCCCTCTAGTGGAACATGCTGCTTGTCAGTAGAAAATTAAAGGAGACAGGGCAGTGGGCTCAGCCTAGGGATTGGTGCAAGAGAGAACTGGGCCCCCTGTACAGCAGGATATCGGGCTTCCAGGGCACATTCGGAGCTGGGATAGTGCTGCGTACTGGAAGTTAACAGTGAGCCTCCGGAGAGCAGTCTGCATCATGTTCTCTGAGGATGCAGGGAGGGCTGAGTACAGAGCTGCCAGAAGAAGAGGCACACAGACGAAGACAGCTAGTACCTAAAGAGCTCCTGCCAGCTAGGAAAGCCACCACTACACACTCAGGGTTTTGTGCATAGGCTGGTAGCTTGAAGTGTTTCTACCACAGACACTGGCAAGTGCTACAAGTCAGGGCTCCTTCACCCTTATCTGCAAGGTTCTCTTCACTAATACCTAAAAGCACACACAATCCCCCTAAAAACACCAGATGCAGTCAGACCTGCAGTGTGTCTCTGCATGCAGTGTGTACCGTGCCAGACGTCAGGGAAACAAAGACTAGCCCCTCAAGCAGATATTGCGTGGTAGAGAGAGGTGACTCACTGTGAGCTCTCAGGCCAGTCACCCAGCCTGGAGTTAGTCATCTGGGAATGGTGATGACACTAAATCTCCAGGGGCTGGCCCCGGGGAGAGGCTGTCAAGGCCCTGCTTGGAGCAGCCTCAGGCAGCAAGAGAAGTGTGAAAAGACATCCTTAATGCAACCTGATGGAAGCTAGAGGGACAGACTGGGAGTGTGTTTGAGGGGAGATGTCTTTGTGGGGTTGTGGTCACCAGGTAGGATTTCAGAGTTCTTAGGATGGATGCTGTGTGGACAAAATCTTTACTAGCCCCTGTCAGAAAGCTGCTGCTGTTTTTAATATCTTTAGCATATCACTTTTTATAACTTTTACTTCACCCTGTATATTAATTAACTGTAAAACAATGGATTTATATAGATAGGAATCCCTAGGGCTTTTTGTTTGTTGCTTAAAGAAAAATATTTAAAAGTGTTTCTGTGTATGGCTGAGTGCTTGCATGCATGTTTGTGCCCCATGTGTGTGCCTGGTGCCTAGGGAGACCAGAAGAGGGCATTAAATTCCCTGGAGCTGGAGTTATAGATAGTTGTGAACTTCCTTGTGGGTACTGAGAATCAAAGCCTCCCGAAGAGCAGCCAGTGCTTGTAACTGCCGAGCCATCTCTCTAGCCTTGTTGTTTTGGAGACAAGATCTTCACTATGTAGCCCTACCTGACCTGGAACTTACTGTAGCTCAGGCTGACCTAAAACTCATAGAGACCTTGAACTATGCCCGCCAAGTGCTAGGATTAAAGGTATGCACCATCATGCCTAGTAGAACCCTGGATTTTTATCCCAACTCTAGCATTACTTGCTTTTTGTTTTGTTTTTGTTTTTT
>NW_022196910.1:13964237-13995039 GCF_008632895.1 Mastomys coucha | reverse complement strand
AGACAGGGTTTCTCTGTGTAGCCCTGGCTGTCCTGGAACTCACTCTGTAGACCAGGCTGGCCTCCAATCCCAAGTGCTGGGATCAAAGGCGTGCGCCACCACACCAGGCCCACAATTACTTCCTTTGGTAAACTCTTTTAACTGTCTACAGTCCTCGTTTCTAGTTTCTTATGGGACTTCATTGAGCATGTGAGGAAATGGGCCAAGCACTTTCTTGCCTTTGATCCACAGGTGGAATCTAGTCTGTCTCTGTTTCACCTCCCTTTATACAGAGACATCTGGTTCCTTCCTAAGACCTTAGTTCCTTTCTGCATATTGCTTGCTCTGCCTGGGACAGTTTGCTCATGAGGTAGCTCAGTATTATGGCCCTGGGGTAGTCTCAGCTCTGTTCTTGTATCTAGGGGCCAACAAACTTACCTCCTTTCTATCGGTAAAATGGGAAAAACAAGACTATTCCCCTTATCAGATAGTTGGAAGGACAAACTAAATTAGTCATGTACAACTTGGGTTTACACACATCAAGTCCTGACGGTTCCCATTCGCAGATCCCACCTTTGTTATTTCTCAGGCTTTGGGTTCAGGGCAGTATCCGCTTCCCTTCCGTGTATTCAGAGGAGCTTGTGAACCGCCACATTTGGGTATTCACCACACTTCCCAGGCAGATTACAGACAGAATTCTAGTCAGACGACCAGTATGTTCTTACTGTTGTCTCAGCTTCCTCTTGAGATAGACCACATTTGTAAAAGTGAAATTCACCTCCCTGGAACTATAGGAGACCCCCTGACATTTGTCATGTTAAAAACATTTTCCACAGGGTGGTGGTGGCGCACGCCTTTGATCCCAGCACTGGGGAGGCAGAGGCAGGTGGATTTCTGAGTTCGAGGCCAGCCTGGTCTACAGAGTGAGTTCCAGGACAGCCAAGGCTACACAGAGAAACCCTGTCTCAAAAACAAACAAACAAACAAAAAAACCCAAACACATTTCCCCCTATATGGAAAAGATACATGGTATATAAATTAACTACTGATAGTGATATCCTCAATCTACAAGTTTAACCTCTGGACAAATATTTACTGAGTGATTACTGTATGTGGACACTTTATTAGGTATTGGACATACGGTGGTTAAAATAGTAATTGCAGCCCCTGATCACTTGTGGCTGTTTACCTTTACATCCATTGGATTTAAGTAAAGTAAACATATCCATACTCTTGCAAACTGTCTTCTAAGAGCTCAGTAGTCACTTGTACACTGAGGTGGGACAGTGCAGATACACATCTCTGTGACCTGGAAAGTTGACTGACCCTGCTATCGTAGAGTCAGACATTGATCTAATAATCATAGATAAAATACAATCGCAACTGTGCGATCCCCAGGTGGAGTGACTGCTGGGTACTGTGGCACATTTCATAGGACTTGGCTTCTTTGATTGCGTCCTCAGGGAAGACAGGTTGGAACTGGATTTGTGGAGCACTTGGAAGTCAGCAAAGCCAGGAAGCATGGTAATTAAAGGGATGGAGGGTGGCCTCATGACTGGGGTGAAGGGGAGGTTTGGGTTAGATGAGGAGGTGGGAGGACCACCTTCATCTCCCTAAATAAACTAACTCTCAGGGTGACCTCATCGAGTACCAGAGTGTGAGAATTAACTTTCTGTGTCAACTTGACCCAGCTCTGGTCACCCACTCATTTAGTTAAACACTAGATGTTGCTGCGAAGGTACCTTAGAAGTGTAATTAACATTGAAATCAGTAGACCCAGAGTTCAGATTACCTCCCATAACTTGCTCGTGCTCATGGGCTTTATCCAGCTATGTCAAGGTTCCCAGAGAAAAGCCAGAGGCCCACTGAATGAGAAGTAGAGTGCCACTTGAATCTCCAGCCCAGAGGCTGGAGATCTGTTGATCTTCTAAATCATCGAGCCAGTTCTTTTAGTGTGAGACAGGGTCTCTTGTAGTCTTGGCTGGCCTCAAACTCCCAGGCTAAGGATAACTTTGAACTCCTGATCTTTGGCCTCCCTTCTCCAGCATTAGTACAGGGAGTATTAGTACTTAACTGTTAACTGAGACCCTTCTAACCTCACAGCCCCTTCACACTCCACCCACCACTGGGTTTTCTTTTCCCTAGAAAATCCCAATATATGCACTATTTTTATCCTTTTGTTTGTTTATTTTTGAGACTCTTGGCTGCCTTCAGCCTCACTTTATGAACCAGGCTACCCTCGAACTCATAGAGATCTGTTTCCAGCTCCTGCGTGCTGGGACCAAAAGCATGTGCCACCAGGCCCAGCTAGTGCATATAATGTATGGTATCATTTATATTGGCCTCCCCTAATTTCTCCCTAATTTTTACTTTTAGCTCTGACCTCCAGATCTATATATCCAGTTGCCTGTTGGAAATCTCCATTTAGAGAGAGAGAGAAAAAAATAGGACTCTCAAGTCAGACTATGGATTTGTACCAGCTTGATGCTGGTTTCTTGTGTCCCCTGGCACGTGCTTTCTCTTCCCTTTAGCCTCTCCCACAGGCACATCCTTAGATATTTCCTGCCTTCCCACTCCCTTTAATGTTCTTCCGGAGTGTAGAGAGCTCTTCCAATACCCACCTTACTGCCATTGCCTTGTGAAAGGATGCTGTGACAGCTCCTCTAGAGTGAGAGGCACACAAGTGTGTTTACATGACTGAAATGATCAGGTACAGATCAAGAAATTGATGGTGACTGAGGGTGTCTTTCTGGATGAAGGTGTTGAATGGAGAAGGCAAGTGCTGGTGACCACGAACCTTGCTTTTCCTCTACTGGAAGCCATAGTAAAGACTTCAGTAGTTTGCTGACCATGGGGGAATGCTGGGAAGTCCTGTCTGGCCGATTCTAGTTTCTTAAGGTAGAAACTAGGTCATGAGCAGAGGGAGGGCAAGATGCAGCAGTGATGTTAGAAACTCGAGAAAAGTGGAAGGGAAAAAAATGGAAGAGTCATTGTGGCAGCTGGGGAAATGCGACAGGGAGAAAGGATTGCTGGACAGGGCTGAGGACAGACTTGAGGTTTGTGGCCCTGACCTTCTCTCTCTCCATGTGTTTCTCCAAAGATGGTTTGCTAAGTAGGGTGCAGACTCTGTGGACAGCTAACACTAACAGGAGTGGTTCTTAGCCGGGGGTGGAGGTGGGGAACAGGAGCAGCTCACACCTTTATTAATCCCAGAACTTGGGAGGCAAGGGGCAAGGGGACCTCTGAGTTTGAGACCAGCCTGGTCTACAGAGCAAGTTCTAGGACAGCCAGGGCTACACAGAGAAACCCTGTTTTGACAAAACAACAAACAAACCTCTTCAAACAAGGATGGGTCTTGCCTTGTCTGGATCATTAAGAAACCTGGCCTTGATCTCAAGGGGCCCTAGAGATGAAGGTCTGAGTAGTGGTTATTGTACCTGAGTAAGCTCTCTGTAGGTGGGTGTTTTATAGTGCTGCTGATGCAGTAGGACCCCATCATCTGTCTTAGCTGATTTTCCATCGTTTTCGGAGCTACAATACCACATTCTGGGGAGACAAAAAATCAAACAAGCACAGTCAAAGTGATTTAAGGTGTTTGATTAGACAGCGAGCAGTTCTTGAGCTATGGGGAAAGGTGAGGAGGACCCCTTTCCCTTAACCAGTAACTAAATGGGACCAGAATAGAGCTCTCTGCATCTTCTCACAATGGGGAGAGCTCTTTTAGCCACGTGTGTTATATAGTCTGCTTATCTTAAGAGCATTGAGGAGCCGGGCAGTGGTGGTGGACACCTTTAATTCCAGCACTTGGGAGGCAGAGGCAGGTGGATTTCTGAGTTCCAAGCCAGCCTGGTCTACAGAGTGAGTTCCAAGACAGCAAGGGCTATAATGAGAAACTCTTGTCTCGAAAAAACAACTAACCAAACAAAAGTTGCACTGTTTTTTTTTTTTTTTTTTTTTTTTTTTTTTTTTAAGAAGGAGGTGTTCATGACCTTCCTTTACGGACTGTCCCTATACTGAGTACCTGAGATAAGGCAAACAGAGCTTGACTCAGGAGCCAGAGGTAATCAAATTTTCCATCCCTTGGTCCTTAACTACTTTTGCCCTGAACACTTTGGAGCTAGGCACTTTGCATCCAGTCCTGACACTTGAAAATCAGGGGCTGCTCTGGTTCAAGCACTGCTTGTACATACACAATAAGTGAGCATCGGGCAGTGTGGGTGAAACCTCTGGTCATCCTGGCAGTGTGTGTAAGTTTATGCATGTTTCTTACTTTCACCTTGGAAGAGCCTAGAAGGAATGTGGTGAGGCCAACCAGTTCTCAGGAGGCGTGGCTTCAGGCTGTTAGGAGCCAGCAATCCTCTCACCTAGTTTTTTTTTTTCTTTCACCCAGCCAGTGGGTCTGACCATTCATTCATTCATCCATCCATCCATCCATTACTCAAGCATTCTTAGTAGCCTTGGGCCAGGGAGGCATGAGAGGACAAGGCCTTCTTTGGTCGATGCTGCTCGTGGTGTGCCAAGTGCTAAATATACTGTTTTCCTTAAGGTGAACCCCCAAGCCCGATTGGGACGAGGAGGAAGTATTGTAAGGGGAAATTAGTCATTTCTTTTCAGGGTTACTCAGGATGAAGCAGGCATGGTTTTAAAACACCAGGGAACTTCCTTAAGAGAATCACCAGACTTGACTAATCCATTACTTTAGGGCAGTGGGTCACTGACTTTTGCAGTCAATTAGATTAACTTTTGGATTTAAAAACAAAAACAGAAAACTATTTGGCAGGGTCACAGCCAGTGCCGGGGCATCAGAACGTCTGTATGGGTGCCGGGGGTCAATATTTTTAAAGTTACTCATGTGACTAACACAAGCTCATGTAGACCGCAGCGCCTTAGGGCTGAGGCGGGCTTACTCACTCCACACTCCTACCCCGTTCTGGTTCCCAACATTCTTTGAATAGCAGCCGGGGCCTTTGGGTCGGGGGGCGGTTCCGAGCAGCGTGGATGTTGTAACCGTCCAATTAGGAGCTCTCACTTTGCGGGGACCACAGGCACAGGTTGCCGAGGCTGTGCGGGGACTGGATTTTTGCTTTGTCATTCTGACACGGGCAGTTCTCCCGCCTCCTAAGAGCAGGGCGTGGCTTCCCAGAGCCACTAGGAACCAGCAGCTCTTTATCCTCAGTTTGCTTCCGTCAGGCCTCGCATCCACGCGGGAGGTGCGGGACGCCGACACCGCGGGGCGAGAAGAGCTGGTGTTTTCATCTTCCTCGCTCATGTAAGCTCTGCGTCAGCGTGGAGCTGGCCGCTGGGGACCCGGGATGCCCGGGACGGTCGCTGGGTGGCCAGGTGACCCCCATCCGGACCCATCGCTCCGGGGTGGTGATTTGCAAATGTCCGGGAGGGGATCATTTAATGTGTGACTGAGAGGGCTGGGAACAAGCTAGGATAAGCTCTTAGAAGGGTGCAGAGGACAGCCCGGGTCACAAGCTTCAGTATATGAGGACTTGAGTCTGGCCCTTGTCTGCTGGTGCCTGGCAAGCCACCAGAGAAAATGGGTATCCTTTGTAGAACAGTGATCTTGAGTTATAGATGACACTGTGACGAATATGTATGTAGATCCGTGATTACATTAAGAAGCTTCATGCCTTTACAAATGTTTTCACATCCTAAGCTCCATGAAACTCCTTGGAATTGTCAATCGCATATATTTTCAAGTGGCTTGCCCTTCTTGACCCAGGCAGTTAAACGGGGCAGCTGGGACTGTAACACAGCCCTTTCCTAACTGAAGGAGGCGGTGCAGGCTAGTGGCTAAGAGCAGACTACCCGGCCTGCGTTGAGCCACGCCTCCAGTGTTGCCCGGCAGCTCGAACTTGTCCAAGTTGGTTGACAATATGTAGCTCGGATTCCCCTACCTGTGAAATGGACATGGTAATACATCCAAAACTTGTGAAGACCAAATGTTTTTATATATATTATGTTATAGCACTTTGTGTGTAAATATATCTCTCACTGTTGGTACTAGTACTGAATAACTATGTTTTTAAGTGCTGATTTTATGATATATATATGTATATGTATATATGTATATATATATGTATATGTATATATATATATATACATATATATATATATGCGGCTGTGGGCTCCATTTATTTAATTGTCCCAGACTTTTCTGAGTTCACGCCTTTGTGAAATAGGACCATCCTCCCCTGATGTCATCCAGAGCGTGGATGGAGAGCGTCTTTGTGGGCCTTCGTTTGGCCCGCGGTTTCAGATTCCAGGAAGCCCTGGGTGTTGCATTCTCCCGGTGCAGCGAGCGATCCAAAGCCAGACCACGCGGTGTTAGCGTTAGGTGGCCGTGAGGCTGGTGTCTTTAGCCGCCCTGCAGAACTTTTCTGAGTTCTGTCGGTCCTAGAGTCTTGCTGGCCCGGCTGCTTGCGGGTCGGAGTCCACTGGAAGTGACCGAGGGCGCGTGGTGTCCCGGAAGCCCCGCCTGGAGGAAGGCTCGCTCACTGCTGCTCTGCTTTGTGCCACAGAGGGCGGCGGGGCCTTGCACCGGCGCAGACGAGCGGAGAGGCCGCGGGAGGCGGCGAGCCGGCGGAAGGCGCGACTAGCAGAGGGCGGCCATGGTCCAGCCCTGAAGGTAGGAGCCGCGCTCGGCGATCGTCTCGATCCCCAGCGCCAGGCCACTGCAGGCTGGCGACCCACGTGCTCAGATCCCTGAACCGGGAGGAGCCAAGCCATTTCTTCTTTTAAGACGACCGACCATTCAAAGTGCCCTTTGCTCGGATTTTCCCTTTTACAGTCTTCAACGTTGGGGTGAATAGCATGGGGAAGTCTTGAGAAAAAAGGTATCAGGAAATGCTTACCCCTTCCTCATCAGGCTGCCCCGTCACCTTCCTCTTAATTCTCCGAGGAATGGGGTACTAAGAAACACAGGCTCCGGGAAGCAACCTGGAATCTCCTGGGTTGAATTTGTTTCCCGTCATGCATTTCTTTATGTAGCTCAGAGTTGAGTGGGTATAAAGGAATCTAGATCTGCCCTTCCGTGGCAAGTATACTGGACATCTTCTTGATCCGTCCACTTGGGTGGAGGGGTGACAGCCTGCAGAATTGCAAAAATGTGTGAGACACCAGGCCGTGTGTTGAAGTAAGAGGACATTATGGAGTATGTTCTTAACTTCCTCTGTGTGGTTCCTGGGGATCAAACCCCGGTCTCCACACTTGGCAGGAAGCGCCTTTCTTCAGTGAGCCATCTTGCCAGCCCCTCTGTGATTTTTCAAAAGTAAGATATACTGGAACATTTGCTTTCTTAGTAAACCTGAGGCTTGCTAGGTGTAAAAACACTTAGATGTATGTGTCACTAAGAAGGACATTAACAATTACTTTGTGTTTTTATTTAGTCTTCTACAAGAAACATTTTTGAAGAATGAATATAGGGAGTGGAACTAGACTTCAAAGGCAAATAGCAAATGGATGGAAACTAATTAAGGGAGATAAAAGGTTTTACCTTTAGTTAAAGTACTTGCGCCACTTAGACCTTCAGTTTGCAAGTTAAATAACATAGACCTGGCAATGGTCTTCTTGGGGGAGGGGGTGGATTCACTCCTCTCATGTTTAAATGTTTATGAAATTATGAAGTTACATTCGTTTCTACATAATCTTATCCACACTCATGATTTTTAATATCAGTGGGGTGGGAGTAAAAAAATGCCTTTATAAGCTTTGGGATGAAGTTTATTGTCATGTTCCTCTGACCTTTTCAATTTCATATGACCAGTTAGTCTCGGAGCTGTGAGTGAAGTTTGTAACCTGCACTTCCCATTCCCTACATACATAGAGCTAAAGTATGTAGAGCTAACCAGCTGTTCTGTTTCCTACTTTCTCCTGGTTTTAATGAGTGCTAAAAAAAAAAAAAAAAGGAAGGAGACAGGTAAGGTGAGTGACTGGCTTGAGAATCTTGAGCCACTTGCTAGCCACAGTGAGTATATTATAGATGAGAGAGGGAGATCTTTAGAAGGACTCATTAGGCATGGGTGACTTCTTAACAGGGGCATTGGAATAAATGTTTCCTAGCCCTCCTTTTTTTTCCCCTCCCCTTTTTTGGTGCAAGTGTCAGGATTGAACAGGGCTGTAAACATTTCTAGGTAAGTGCTCTACCACAGAGATATATCCCTAGGGCAGCATTTAGTCTGTAATGCTGGGAATGGAACCCAGGGCCTCACACAGGTGTCCTACCACTATGGTCCTAGCCCCTTTTCTTGTTCTTTCTTTCTATCTTTCTTTTCTCTTTTCTTTATTTGGAGACAGTCTCCTTATGAGGACCAGTCTGGCTTTGAACTTACTATGTAGCCTATGCTGGCTGTGAAATTACTGATCATCTCCTGCTTCTGTCTTTTTGAGTGTTAGGATTACGGGTGGGTGCCACTAGGCCTGGTGGCATTTTATTTTATCTTTAAGGCAAGGATACAAGGATCAGAATTTATAGGATTCCAGAGGTTTTAAAAAATGTTTTATTGCATTTATCTGTGTGCATGTGCTTGCGTGTGCTTGTGCCATGGTGTGTATGTGAAGGCCAAGGGACAACTCTCTTTCTCTCCTACAATGTGGGTCTTGGGGATTGAACTCAGATTGGTAGGGTTGGCAGCTGGTGCCTTTCCACACTGAGCCCCCTCCATGGCCCTGATTCCATAGTTTTGGAATTACCTGTGTAAATCCGTCTCTTGGTGGCACTGAGAAGAGCGGGCACCATGAGCAGAAAGGTACCCATTGGAATACTACCATATGGTGGACGAATCTTGGGTGGTAAGATTAACATTTGGCTCCATGAGACTCAGTTCCTCTAAGGCAATGACAGAAGAGGTCACTGGCAGGCAGTGAAGCATTGTGAGACTCACATCCAAGCAGATGGAGACCAGTTGTGGTCAGTCCCCGGGTAGGTAATCTCAAGCCCACCCTGTAAGGTTTGCCACAGCCTCTTCCAGATAGCCATCAGAGAAGGATGCTCGTGTCTTCTTGCCTACATCATGTCAAGCTTCTCACGCCTCCCACCCTGCACTCTCCCTCCCTAACCTGCCCAGGGCCACCTTCCTCATGGCTGCTTCTTGCTGCCTGGTCTGCTTCCAGAATAAAGGGCTCACTTTTCAGTTCTTGGGTCAGAGCCAGCCTGGTTTTCTTTTCATCATCTCTACTCCCAAGCTGGTGTAAGCTCCTGGGAATAGATGGACCTACAGTTCCTTAGGTTTCCCCTCTCTGCTGGGTTCCTTCAGTTCCTCTCCAGACCCACCTTCCCAGGTGAGCACCTCTTTAGAGAAATGCATCATTTGGCCAAACTACTTGTGTGCTCGCACAGCAACTCTACAAATCCTTCTTTCTGGAAAAGGAGGAATCCTGTCAAAGATAATTTTCTGGCTTGCTTATGAAGGTGGAAAGGTAGGTGGAAAGGTAGGCTTACTTTATGTGCCTGTGTTCGCAAGGGTATGTTAGTAACCGAAGCTAACTGGAAACGCCTAGTACTGACAGTAACAGCTGTTTATGTGCTGGATTCTAAGTTCTCACAACTGCTTGGTGAAGGATATGGTGTCATCCAATATTGGACCTCCATAGTTCCTGGAGTGCACAGCTGGCTACCAGGCAGAGGCAGGACTGGTGTGCCACACCTACTGCCTGCAGAGCTCACTGTGTCTGCTCTGCTCGTACCTCTGACTTTGTGTTACTACTGAGACACATGCCTGCTCCTGGTCTGATTCTTGTGCTTGTGAGTCAGGATGGATCCCATGCAAATCCCAGTATTCCTAGCATACTTCTGGCATGGAGTAGATAGCCATTCATTTGAAGCTTACTGGATGAGACTTCATTCCACTGTGCCTACTACATCAGAAGGATGAAAATGCTTATCCTTATCTTTCATTTGTCCTTTAGCTCTTCACATGCATTCCATAAATGAGCACTTCATTCATATCCTCATTCCGTAGATATTCATTAAGTGGCTGGAACATAAAGATTCACTTAAGGGAGGTAACTTTGAAGGTTCTGGTTTCATTGAAGGTGGGTTTTCAGACATGAAACTCTGACCTGTTCAGAACTGGTTCTGAGTAGCATATTGGGAAACAACTTAGAATTTTACATCTGATAGTCACAGTGCCTTTAGCTTGGCGTGCAATGCAGGTGAGCCTTTGTCAGTCAAAAAGAAAAAAGGTCACTTTAGTTAGTTTATCAGGCAACTGTGCTGTCAGCACTAGGCTAGGCGTTACCCTGTTATCTCTAACACAGATCTGTATGATAATATATACACTTAAAAATACTTTTGTTAGGACTTAGGGGAAGCTCAATGGTATAGAGGGATTGCCTGGCTTGCCATGGCCCTGGGTTTAATCCACAACACTACTAGAAAATGTATGCTGTCTTAGTTAAGGTTTCCTTGCTGTGAAGGGACAACTTGACCACGACAAAGTCTTAGAAAGGAAAACATTTAATTGGAACTGGCTTGCAGTTTCAGAGGTTCAGTCCATTATCATCATGGCGGGAAGAATGGCATTGTCCAGGCAGACGTGGTGTGGGAGGAGCCCCGAGTTCTACATCTTGATCTGCAGGCAGCAGGAGACTGTGCCATACTGGGCATAGCTTGAGCATAGAAAACTTCGAAGCCCGTCCCCACAGTGACACATTTCCTTCAAGAAAGTCAAACCTAATAGTGCCACTCCGTATGCGCCAAGCATTCAAATACATGAGTCTATGGGGGCCATAGCCATACAAACCACCATGTATGCCAACAAGTGTTTTTTCTATAATAAAAAAAAGTCAATAATAGTTTTTAAGGTAAAGTGGAATATGTAGGAGACTGATTTTGCAAATGAGGAAACTCAAATACGCCTAGAGAGAAAGGAGATGGAAATTGCGGAAGCATTTTTTTCTTTTAAAGATGTGTGCATTTGAATGTGGATATGTGCATGTTGAGTACAAAGGCCTGACATCCTCAGCCTAAAAGTATTTTTCTTTTCCTAAAACCATGAAAAATCATTGCTTTGTATGTAAAAGTATTTTTGAGGTGCTTTGAAATGTAGTAAGTACATACTCAATAGTTAAAACCACTCATTATATAATTTTTATTCTGTATGTTATAATTTCCATCTTACAAATGAGGGACAGTGGTGGCCTGCAAGTTTAGTCGCCTGTCTTAAGTTAATACTGAGTAAGGTAGATAAAGACTGGGACACTGGCTTTTCTTCCAGTCCATTTTTTTTTTTCCTTTTTGGTTTTTTTGAGACAGGGTTTCTCTGTGTAGCCCTAGCTGTCCTGGAACTCACTCTGTAGACCAGGCTGGCCTCAAACTCAGAAATCCGCCTGCCTCTGCCTCCCAAGTGCTGGGACTAAAGGTGTGCACCACCACTGCCCGGCCCTTCCAATCCATTTTTAAGTTTTAAACTATGTGTATGTCTGTATCTGTGTTTGTGTGAATGTATCCCAAGTGTATGCAGGTGCCTGCAAAAGCCAGGTGAGGTTGGATTCCTTGAAGTAGAGTTAAAGGAAGTTGTGAGCCTCAGTCTTCTGGCAGAGTTGTAAGTGTTCTTAACCTCTGAACCATGTCTCCAGCCACTTCAGTCCATTAAAGATTAAAAATTAGTATTGTGATAAATGTATGTTTAGGCATGAGTACCATGGTCTGTATTTGAATTTTAAAAGATAATGTAGATGTAGATGTACCAAGAGTGGGGCCTGCTGCTGAGGCCTGTGTCTTTCTCTCTCCCTGGTGCTGCACGGCGCATCAGTTAAAAAGGAGGCAATGTTTGTAAATGAGATATTTTATTGTAGGAAGGAGAAAATAGGCTGGTCAAGTAGAGAGAAAGGAGAGGAAGGAGAGGAGAAAAGAAAGACAAAGGAGAGGAAGAAAGCAAGAGAAGAACAAAGAACAAGGGAGAGGAGGAAGAAGGCAAAAGAGGAAAGAGGGCAAGAGGAGGGACAAAGAACAAGAGACAGCAAGAGAGCGAGGAGGGGGCAAACTGCCCCTTACATTGTACGGGGCGTGGCATGTCTGTCTGTGGTCAGATGACTGGGGATAGGGTCCAGCTAGAATGCTGGGAGCTTGGGGGCATTGACTGCCTGATAGAGCACACATCTCCTGCGGGGGCAGCTGTGAGGGGTTGTGACTGAAACAGGAACCAAATCAGGAGTTATGGCCAAGCTCCTTCTGCCCGCCCCCCGCCCCCCCCAAGCAGAAAACTCCTCACAAAGGCTCCAGAGCTCAAAACCAATTACTTGACTGAGCTTAAGTTGCCTGAGCAGACCACTGCCCCACACTGCCCTACATGTAGACATGAGTACAATGGTCTGTGTGGAGTTCAGTGGGCAGTGTGCATGTGTGTAGGTGTGAATACCATGGTTCTTGTGTGGAGTTCAGAGGGCAGTGTATGCGTGTGTGTAGGTGTGAATACCATGGTCTATGTGTAGAGTTCAGAGGGCAGTGTGCGTGTGTGTAGGTGTGCATACCATGGTTCTTGTGTGGAGTTCAGAGGGCAGTGTGTGCGTGTGTGTAGGTGTGAATACCATGGTCTATGTGTAGAGTTCAGAGGGCAGTGTGTGTGTGTGTAGGTGTGAATACCATGGTCTATGTGTGGAGTTCAGGGGGCAGTGTGTGCGTGTATGTAGGTGTGAATACCATGGTCTATGTGTGGAGTTCAGAGGACAAGTTTGTGGAGTTGGTTCTTTCCTCACTTTGAATGGTTTGTCTTTTTTGAAGGTTTATTTTTAAAAGTATGTGCATGTGCACATGGTTGCCAGTGGAGGCTAGAAGAAAGTGTTGGAAGTGGAGTTACAGGCAGTTGGTTGTGAGCTACCCCATGGGGTGCTGAACTCTGTCACTGACTGAGTGTGCCCCTCAGGTGTGCACCTGTTGAACTTAGAAACAAAACACTCATCACATTGTTAAATTGCTGGATACTGATAACTCCAGCCACTTAACAGCTCCATGGGTCACCGGTGAACACACCGGTGTGTGTTTCCCAAAGCATATAACACAAATGGTACTAAAAATCTTCTTCATAGTTTGCTCATCTTCTAGGATTCAGGTTAACCCCCTCGGTAGTGTATAATTTAGCCTTTGACAGGCTTCCAGATGAAGAATCCTGCCTGCCCACTGTTTTTCCACCCTGGAGTGGAGCCGCTTCTAAGATCGCTTTTGTGTAACAAGGGAAAGCATCCCTCCCTCATATCCCTCCCTCCTGGTGTGGGTGAATTAGCATGTACTTCCCTCTAGGCTGATCCCTCTAGGCTTCTGCAGGAGCCTGGGCTGGAGGTGTGGTCTCAGTGAGCTGGGGGGGGGGGAGCCCCCTTCCACCCCCCCCCCCCCCCCCCCCCCCCGCGCGCGCGGGGAAGGGGCGGGGTCACTTGCGCGTGGGCAGGAGGCTCTGTTCCAACTGCTTTCAGTTGAGTCGTGTTGCTACCGTTGGTAGTAGCCCTAGGAGAGCTGTTATCTGTGCACCACCACCATGTCTGAAGAAAAATATTCTTTTACTGGAGGCAAAGAGAAAAGAGAGGAGCTGGTCAGGAGCCTGGCATGGCAGCACCTGGTGAAGCAGGGGAAGGAGGAGAAGGAGGAAGAGGAGGTGAAGAAGGAAGAAGAGGAAGAGGAAGATGAGAAAGAGGAAGAGGAGAGCCCAGAGAGTAGCTCCGATGACCTGACTCCCGAGACCCCCTGCATGCACCCAGACCTCCTGGAGCTGGCAGTGGACCGAGAGAAGTGCCGCAGAATCCGCAGGCAGTACCGGCAGCTCATCTACACTGTGCAGCAGAACCGCGAGGACATTGTGAACACGGCCAGCGACTCACTCACTGAGGCCCTGGAGGAAGCCAATGTGCTGTTTGATGGAGTGAGCAGAACCAGAGAGGCAGCCCTCGATGCGCAGTTCCTGGTTTTGGCTTCTGATCTGGGTAAAGAAAAGGCAAAGCAGTTAAACTCCGATATGAGCTTTTTTAATCATACTGTCTTCTGCGACTTGCTGCTGATGTTTGTGGGCCTCAATTGGGTGGAAGAGGAGTGTGAGGAATTGAGCAACTGCGACGATAGCATAGCTCTTTCCTTCTGGGGCACATTGCACAGGGAAGCAATGGCCTGGATGCTGCAAGCCAAAACGTTCCACTTCATTTTTGGATCATTTAAGGCAGAATGTTCTAGACAAAAGCCCCGGCTTGAACATCACAAAAGAGCTTGCAAAATGGAAGGAAATGGGGATATGCCTACAAAGTTGAAGAAGCTGGATATGCATGCTAATCAGGAGACGACAGAAAAAGAAGTTGAGAGAATCTTGGGATTGCTGCAAACCTACTTTCAAAAGTACCCCGATACTCCAGTGTCGTATTTTGAGTTTGTGATCGATCCAAACTCATTCTCTCGCACTGTGGAGAATATATTTTATGTTTCTTTTATTATTAGGGATGGTTTTGCAAGAATAAGGCTTGACCAAGACAGACTGCCGATTTTGGAGCCAACTAATGTTAACCAGGTGGATGAGGAGGGTGATTCCTGCTCTTACGGCAGGAAACAAGGAGTTATAGCTTTGAGTTTACAGGACTGGAAAAATATTGTCTCCACTTTTGAAATTTCAGAGGCTATGATCAAAAACTCATACTAAAGAGTTTTATTCATAGTGTATGACTCCATCTTGAACTAACATCGAAAAATGGAATCTAAACAGAAGCACAAATTCTAGTAAAGTATTTTCAAGAACAAATGAAATTGTCTACTGTGCAATGTATTTTACTTGATAACTTAATAAGGTTGTGCTCTTAAACGTTCACTATCATACTTATGGGAAAGTTTTGTTTTGGTTTTATTTTGAAATCATATGACACTCTCAGTCAGCTCCTGAGTTTCTTAGAAGGTATTAGCCTTCTAAGACTAAGGACTCACTGTGATACTGAATTGCTTTTTCTGACACGGCAAACTTAAGGGGAAGGCGGCTTTTCACCAAGTTGGGGCAAGAGTGAGAAAAAGACAAGAAAAGTCAGTAGCGTTAAGACTAAAAATCCTAGGTGATGTGCTTTTCGAAAAGGGTATCTCTGTATTTTGAACTTTGTAAAGAATTTAATAAAAGTGTGTGTGTACTATAAGACTGAAGCAACTAAGACTTGAAAGGTAGGTCCAACTTAGACAATAGGGAAGGCATCCTGGGTTGGTTTTGAGATAGGGTCTCCCCACGGAGTTCTGGCTGTGCTGGAACTCACAGTGCTCTGCCTGCACCTGCCTTTGCCTCCCCCACCCTGGGTGAGAGGGCAAGTAAGACAAGGTCAAATCTGTGCAGTTGAGACAAGTCAGGACATGAGAGGATGTGCAGATTTATAGGACATTTACATTTGACTGTGAAGCTGGCAGGAATGTCCATGACCCCACCAGTGTTCACGGATAGACAATTTTTTTATCACTCCCAGTTGCAAGCCTTATCTGTGGCTAAAGTGTGACCACTCAGTGTCATCGTGATTTCTACTAGCAGAGTGTCCCTCAGAGTCTGATGTTTCAGCGTATAACAACTCTGATTTTTTTTTTAAAAAGCAAAAAGCCCAAGGGTTTTGCTCTGCATCTGGCCTCTAGTGAGAATTCTCCCATCACCATTGTGCCCCAGGTGCCCAGTTTCCTGTGGACCTAAGTTGAACCCAAGGTGCTGATGTGAGTAGTCGGGCTGAGGGTGTAGCCTTTTGCTTCTGGAAGATGCATCAGAGCAAGCAGTGCTCTTGTAGATGTTTGAATTTTTTTTTCTTTCTCTTGGTACCTTGCAGGGTTTTTTTTTTTGTTTTTTGGTTTTTCGAGACAGGGTTTCTCTGTGTAGCCTTGGCTGTTCTGGAACTCACTCTGTAGACCAGGCTGGCCTCGAACTCAGAGATCCGCCTGCCTCTGCCTCCCAAGTGCTGGGATTAAAGGTGTGCGCCACCACCGCCCGGCTGGTACCTTGCAGTTTTAAGAGTGTAAGTTAACAGGAAAAACTGGGGATGTGGTTCCGTAGTTAAGTGCTTTCTTAGCATGCATTAGCTTCTATCCCCAACATGAGTGAGGTGTCTCTGTGCATGCAGTTTATCTGATGGTCAATGTAGAATATTTGGTTTATGAAAATAATTGCAGAAGAGACAGTGGACATGCCCTGAATGTCTTTGTTGGTGGAAAAGTGCTGCCACTCAATGTGGTTAGTGGTATTTTTGTTCCGCTTAATGGTAAGTTTTCTCACTAAGTATGTAGTGGTTCAGGGGAGGAAATCCAAAGTCTAAATGATACCAGGATCTTTGTGTGCAGAAAGTTCATTACACTAGCAATGCATAGAGAATTCAGGAGAAGACCAAAAACCCTTTCCAATACAAACTACTTTCTGTAGTAGCTGTCTTTTTCCCCTTTCCTCACAGGAAGAAATGTTAGCCCTTTCCCGCACTGGCCACCCTTCAGGATGGAGGAGCATCCTTTGGCTTGCTGCTCCTGGTCCTGGCATCTCAGCTGTGCCCTGGTTATCTAAGAGATGTCCTTTGGAAATCGAATTGGGCGATAGGAGATGAATTGAGTTGTAGAAAATAGCCAAACTGCAAATCTGCTTGTCAACACCTTAAAATGAGAAGATTCGGTAACAGAAGCAGGTGATCTTATGGGCTTTATTTTAAAGTTAGAACTTTATTGAATAAAAAGACCCTTTTATGATCCATATCAGCTCTCACCTGGAAACCTCAGATGTTGGTTTGCCTGCTGTAGAAGGTTTTAATCTGGAGCTCCTACCCTTGCCTTGATCATTCAGTGCCCAGATAAAAGACACACACAACCTTTTATTTACAGTAAGCCTTAAACAGCACAAGAGCTGGGCAGATAGATACCTACCCTCTATGCTATTAGAATATACTTTCCTATCAATAACCCCGAGTTATTACTTACTTTGTTTTATCTGAGCTGCTCTTAACTCAAATTGA
The DNA here is from genome assembly GCF_008632895.1 of Mastomys coucha. Classification (NCBI taxonomy): domain Eukaryota; kingdom Metazoa; phylum Chordata; class Mammalia; order Rodentia; family Muridae; genus Mastomys; species Mastomys coucha. Next base: position 13,978,134 of record NW_022196910.1, on the reverse strand, counting down.
CCAGCCCTCAGGATCATGTTCTTGAGTTCACCTAACCTGTTGGCGGCTTCTCTTCCACCCTCCTAAGTTTACAGTAAAGACGCTGGAGAACAGGTGCTTCCAGAGTCTTACTCCTCTCTCTGAGGATCTGATTTTAGTTCCCAGTACTCATGTTGTAGCTCAGTAACCACACTTCTACTGTATCTGAAACCAGGCACACATGCAGCACACATACACACAGATTACTCAACACCTAACAAAACATCATGGGATTGAATTAGAAAAGTGTATTAAGTATAGTTACTAGGTCTGATATCTGTATCAGGAAGAGCAAGAGATTAAATGTAAAAAGGTGTGTTTGAGTGTGATGTATGAATGTATGTACATGTGTATGCACCTGCTTGTGTATGTGTGGAAGGACAACCCCTCCCTCTTTTTGAGAGAGACAGAGAGAGACACTGATTCACCATGTAGAGCAGGTTGGCTTCAAGAGCTCCATCTGCCTCTGCCTCCTGAGTGCCTCCATGTGTGTCTCCATGAAAGCACGGCTTTTGAAAGTTGGTCCTTTTCCTGTGAGAGTTGGGCTTGTACTAAGGTTTGTGCAGCAAGCACCCTTACTGACTCCCATTACATTTTCATCAATTAGTTAATTTGTTTGATGTGCGTGATTATTTGGAAGTCAGAGAACAACTTCTGGGAGCTGGTTTTCTACTCTGCCTTATCAGTCCCAGGGATTAATTGAGTTTTTAAGTATGAAAGTATCGCGTTCAGTTCTAGGCTCAGCCGAATGCTTCAGATGCCCACGTCTTTGCCAATTACACCTTATAGATTCAGGGTCTTTAGGCACAGTTCTTTGTTTTTGTTAAAAACTGGTTGGTACAATTTGACTCTAAGCCTCATCTGTAATAATCCATGTTCAATGCAGAACTTGGTGAAAACACTAGAAACCTTTGGAAGAGGGAGTGTATGATCCTCTAGGATGTGGGGGTGTTGGAGATGTGTCTGCTTAGGTGTTGCAGTAGGCTGGCTTCAGGGATAAGAGGTTTACATTTTTCTCCTGTGTCCCCATCTGCCCTAATAACATGCACTTAAAACGAATTTCAGATTATAATAGTTAATCTTTTAAGTTAGCAAATTTTTACTTCTGGGCTTTCAAATGTAATTCCTTCGTTGTCCATTGAGATCACTAAAGTTCAAGATTTCTAAAATAGCTTTTTCCTCAAAGAACAAATGTTTAGTCCAGTTGTGTTACTACCAGCCTATAGCCCTCTGATTCTTTTATCTGAGTGAATTAAGGACAGACATATTTGTGACAACTTCAAAGTTCTCCAGAGTTCTCCGTCAGAGATCTTTTGCATCGGATTTCTTCAAACAGTTTACTTTAGGATAGATCTGCCTCTACTTACTGACATTGATCTGTCTCTTAAGAATGAGTTCAGGGAGCCGGGCAGTGGTGGTTCACGCCTTTAATCCCAGCACTTGGGAGGCAGAGGCAGGCAGATCTCTGAGTTCTAGGATAGCCAGGGCTACACAGAGAAATCCTGTCTCGAAACAACAAGAGAAAAAAAAAATGGAGTCGAGATCACATTCATTCCTCTAACATTCTGAATACTATGGATCTGTCTGGGATGCGTCACTGTGCTTTGATGCAAGCATCTGTGTGCAGCAAGACCGGGGTCGTGGTTGGTATCGTGTTTCAATCACGGGATATTCAGTGAACGGAAATGGGAATGCTGGTGTTCTGTCTTAGTTTTCTCATTACCTCTGCTTTAAAATGCTGGTCTCAGTACCAGCAACATCTCTTTGTGCATCCCTGGGCTGTCCGTGTCACAGCTCATGCTCAGCAGTGGTTCTGGGTTGCAGACGAGGATTAATTTTGTGCCTGTATTCTATACTTCTGTCCACTGTTTGAAGAAAAGCACACACAAGTGCTACCAGTTATTTTTATTTTATGTGTATGGGTGTTTGTCTGCATGTGTGTCTTTACCACTTGTGTGCCCAGTGACTGTTAAGTTTTAGGCAATTATGAGCTGCTGTGTGTGTGCTTGGGCATTGAATCCAGATCCTCTAGAATAGTAGCTAGTGGTTTGTTTTGTTTTGTTTGTTTGTTTGTTTTTTGTTAACCACTTAGCCATCCCCCTTATCTAAAGGAGATGTACATGCATGCATGTGAATGCTGGTATCTGGGAACCAGAGTCTGCTGCCTCAGCCCCACAATGGTGGTTATTATTATTATTATTATTATTATTATTATTATTATTATTTTAAGAACATCTGTTTAAGTTTTTTTTGTTTACCCTTTAAAACCAATAGATTTCTGTGCTCTTGGTCACTCCCTAGTGAGGAGTCACACTGGTTATCTGACTACATTTATCTAGTACTGTGATCTGAGTGGTTGTTATTACCAGCTTGTTTCCCCCCACAGTGCCCTGCATTGCAGGAGAAGCCCTGGTCATCATGCCAGTTGATGGATGCTGGCTGTGCTTCCCAGCTTCTCGAGGTAGAGCCTCTGTGCAGACTGTCTGGGTGGCACCCACTTGCCCCAACTGTTGCTGGTTTCCAGGTTTTGTCCCTCCAGTCCCCCGGCCACTGTGTGCACCCCGTGTGCTGCTGAGGGGCCCTCGTGGGGCTGTGCTTCCTGCTTCACATCCCTCCAAGACGCTCCCCTCCTCATCCCTGACGCCCTGTCCTACTGACCCCTGTCTCTGCCCTCCACCCTCCACACCTGATAGTAGGCAGGGAAAAAATACCCAATCTGAGCTGGTAAGTTCATGGCTTTTTAGATATTAAAGGTAAAACTGGATTTAAGAATGTTTTTACTATACTTGCTGACTTTTCTATCATTACCCTCATTCGCCCAGGGCTTTATTATAAGGTAATAATGAGTGTATTGCTAAAACAGTACTCTAACCCAATGTAGAATATAGCCAGTTATATAAAAAACTATATATACTAGTATACACTAGAATGAAAAAGATGTTTTAAAAATATTTAATTTTTTTCTTAATACCTGTTTTTTAAAGTCCTGAAGATATAAATACTGAAAAAAAAAACTAAACATTATTTTAGACTCTAGGGTAAAACAATGAGCTTAATAGAGTCCCATGTGTCCTGCCTATTTAAAATCTCTTGCAAGGGCTTGGTGGTAGAATACACATGTAGGTTTGAAGCTGGGCTTGGTGCCTCACACCTTTAGTTCCTGGGCTTGGGAGGCAGAGGCAAGTCTACATACTGGGTTCCAGGACAGCCAGAGCTTCATAATAAGACCTTGTCTCAGGTGGTGGTACACGCTTTTAATCCCAGCACTTGGGAGGCAGAGGCAGGTGGATTTCTGAGTTCGAGGACAGGCAGGGCTGGCTACACAGTGAAACCCTGTCTCGAACCCCCCAATAAAAGACCCTGTCTCAAAAAACCTCCAGACTTATAAAATACCTTGTAGAGGTATAGAATTCTAAGTTTACCCAGAAATCAGTACTGGTTGGTGATTTTTCTGCGATTTTAGATTTTATCTTTCAAGGACACAGTGTAATAAATAAAGTCTTAACTACTCGGCCAACTGTAAAATTGCTGTCTTAACATTATTGTGTTTGTTGTTGCCCAGACTGCTCCTTAGCTTACAACTTAGCCCACTGATCTGTCTTTGACAAGGTAAAGGTGATTGTTAAATTGTTTTTTTGACGCTGTTAAAACCATGCTGAACAGTTCCATCTAATAGCCTCATGTTGTGCAACTGGGAGAATTTCAGTAGAAGTTCTGTGTTTCTGTGTTTTGTTTTCCCCAAAGTGAGGTAAACCCAATTTTAAAACCTAGTGTAAAGTGTCTAGGAAGGGGGGCTGGTGAGGTGGTCCAGCAGACAGAGGTGTCTGTTGCCAAGGCGGTAAACTGACTCCGAAATCTCCCTCTGATTTGTACAACCATGGTATGGCAGGTGTCCTCCCCTATGGACAGATAGATTTAAAAAAAAAAAGATCAGGTAAGGAAAAAACAATCCCTGGGCAGTCATTATGAAAATACCACAGCGAAAACTATTGTGTATAATTAACTTGTGCTTGTTAAATCCTAAATTCTGGGAGAGAGAGCGTCATCAAACTTAGGTTAGTTGTAAGTCAGTGTGGATGGGTTGTCTGTGTAGAATGTGCTAATGCTTGAGAGTAGGGAGCAGAAATGGCCAAGGGCACTGGGATGCAGTTCTCTTTGATACTGGCCTAGATGCAAAGAACTATTGGCTCCCCTCAGGAAGCCTGGATGTTTCCATACATAGCTGAAGTGAGAGTCTACATTTCCCCTTTGAACATAGCCTTTGGTTTCCTTTAAAGAAAAATTTGCCAAAGTGTTTAGGGCATTGCTGCTTTTCAGTTAAATTCTTTTCATTTTCGTTGTTTTCCTGCAGCGGAACAAAAAAGGCCAACTTCAAAAGCTGCCAAAAATGAATGGCTCCAAAGATCCCCCTGGGTCCTATGACTTCGACCTGATCATCATTGGAGGAGGCTCGGGAGGACTGGCGGCAGCTAAGGCAAGACCATCTGCTATAGCGTCCAGTGATGGTTAGGGTACAGTACCCCTTCCCTGGGCAGCTCTCTGCATCCTCTGGATTTGTCCATCCAGGCTTGTGTGTTTATTCTGTTAACTTTGGCAGGGCGTACACAGACACAATTTTGTAAGTCATTTTTCCAGATTGAAATGTTTCCTCTTCATGTAAAACTTCAGGGCCCAGTGATTTAGGGCATACTTTGTGTGTACGGCCTTCAGGCTTGCCAGCCTCACCAGCACCATCTTTAAAAAGGAGAATGTGGTTATACTCCACTAAGGTGTGGCCTCCATCAGCTAGTGAAGGTAGACTTGTGAAGCCTCCCAGGTGACTCCACAGTAGCACGAGGTGAGTCGCTCTGTCAGTGGCATGCTTGAAAGACACACAACCTTAGTCCTTGCTCCTTAGTAACCTTTGCAGGTCCAGTATCCAGTATACCATGCTTCCTCTGTGAGAAAGAAATAGTCTCTACAAGAAAGACAATTCCAGAAAAAGAAAACAAGCCCCTTCCTGTACTCTAGCTTAGGTAGAACTAGGTAAACTCAGAAGTTCCTTTAACGATGTCGATTCACAGGATCTGGGGTTAGACGGGCGCCTTGGGCTGTCAGTCAGATGGGCTTACCAGGTGTTTATTTATTACCTCTTGCTTGGAAATGGAAAACCCTGTTTTCAGATTTGTGCCGTGTCTGTCGACGTTTGAGGGGAATCATGGCAGGAGTTAGCTGGGGCCTGCCAGCTGTTGATTTTGCAACTAATCTGTATAATCATTGATGCTGTCAGTGTCTTGGCTTTTGACATAGAGCTGAAACAATCAATATGGTGTGTTACATTCCCAGACTTGGCCGAACCTCAGGCTTTAGAGCCTAATACAACCAGTGTGGGTGCTAACCCTTGTTTCCACTCTATTATCGGCTCATTTGAATACTTTTGTTTCCCAGGAGGCAGCCAGATTTGACAAGAAAGTGCTGGTCTTGGATTTTGTCACGCCAACTCCTCTGGGAACTAGATGGGGTAAGTTTCTGAGATCCTGCACTGTGGTTTCCCCTGTTGGTGATGCTGATGACTTCTAAAAGCCAACTTAAAAGCAAAAAAATGGCAAAGCCCAGCTCTTCCACTTGAACTGAATTAGAGGGATCCAGGTAAGTGCTGTAGATTTAGGTTCAGCAGAAACCTTGACGTGACGGCATGCTGGCTCAAAGGTCAGCCAGTTATCCAGTAGAGTTGAAGCTTTCTATGAGTTCTCCTGCATTCAGATAGTTAAGTGAGACAGAGTAGCCATCTGAGTCTTGCTGAATTGCATGTTGCCTGCTCATTCACTGGATGTGTATCAGTGACTTGTGAACCAGGAGCATGAGGCTGAGGCAGTGAACTCTGGTAGAAGTTCCTGCCCCTGTGGAATGTGCACTTGAGTGAGAGACAGAAGTTAGAACTTGGCTCTTGGTGGTGAGTGGTGCGGAAAGAGGAGAGCCTTAGCTATACAGAGTTCTAAGGCACAGCTTCTGAAGAGATGCCCATTAGAGGCACTGTAGGAGGAAATGGGGCAGATGTGCTAAAAGCTGAAGCAGAACTTGTCTGCAGTATTTGCTAGTGTTCTCACAGAGTAGACTCACAGGCTCAGAGGCGGGTATGAGTCCTGAGGGCAGAGCTGGGTCATCAGAGCTGGGCGTGGCAAGAAGTAGAAGTGGAAAGAAAGGCAGGTCAAACTGTACTGCACTTTACAGGCCACTGTGGGGACTTTGGACTAATGAAGGTAGATAATGAGGGCCTGTGAGGAGTTTGAGGCAAGAGAATGATTAGTACATTTTATGAAGAGCATTTGCTGCTCACATAAGTGCTAGGCGGTAGCAGTCCAGCAAGATAAGACAGCAGCGCAGTCTATGAACTCCTGTATCCTCAAGTGATTAAGTGTCACTCTCTCTGTTCCTGGTGCTGGACTCAGTCCCTGATCTGTGGAGTTTGGACTTCATAGTGACACTGGTATTTTCAGAGGACAGCCCTAGAACTGTGAACTCCAGAGCCACCTCCCTCCCTGCCTGAATTTTGTTCTGATAGAAAGCAGTGATCTTGATGTTCTTAGGGATTACTCTTTTGGGAGAGGGGTTTTTACACAGGAGTTCTTTGGAGAGTCAGGGAAAACTAACATCAAATTCTATACATATTTTCAGACCTGCATCTAACCACGCTTAGAATAGCAAGCCTCTTCATCATGTCTGTGTGTAGATCCAGTAGCAGGTATAGGGTTATGCACATTGTAGAATTTCAATTTTTGCATTACTATTGGCTGTTTTGAATCTGGAAGTTATAGAGATTGCAGAAATGTGTCTGTTTCAGAGTGACTACTTTGCTCTATATATTAGGCTCTGTGACCTTAGAAACACTACTATGGCACTTGCTACATTAGACTAATAATAGTGATGATGATGATGATGATGATGATGATGATGATGATGATCGTCGTTTCATTACATCTTACTATACTTTGGCTTCTCTGAAGGCCCTGTAGTGGGCTGTGAACTGACTTCTCTCTTGTTGCAGGTCTCGGAGGAACATGTGTGAACGTGGGCTGCATACCTAAAAAGCTGATGCACCAGGCAGCTTTGTTAGGACAAGCTCTGAAAGACTCGAAAAACTATGGCTGGAAAGTGGAAGACACAGGTGTGGGGGAAAAGGAGGGGCTCAAAAGCTGTGGTCTTGGCAGAGTGCCATCTAAATACCTGGATCTGGATGAGGTCTGCCGAGCCCGAGCCTGGGTTAGCCTCAAGGCTATGAATTGTCAGGTTTCAGAAACACTTCTTGAACCCTCTAAGCTCACGGGGTGTTGGGACTACCAGCATTCAGGGCTGTGGGCAATACTGAGCCATAGTGAATGCAACACACACAAGTTCGAATCATTGGCTCTGGACATTTAAGTGATAGCTGCAGTTCTACATCATTGTGACTCAAATGACTTACCTGGATTTCAGGCTTGTCTTTTGTCACTTGCTAGCATTGTGATAAGTCTGCTATCTACTGATTTATTTAAAACACAGTGCTTTAATTTAAAATAAAGCAGTTAAAACCAAACTCAACCCACATAGGAATAGATATTGGTAAAATACTGGTAATTATTTATAGATGATTGGCCTGTGGGGCAGTGTGTGTACTGTCCTTTTCCATTCTTGGTGGACAGTGAGTTCTGCTCTTCTGGTGAACAGAGGCCAGCCAAGGCGGCTCTTCCAGGCTCCCTACAGCAGCCCTGCTCCCAGCACCTTGGCACCACACCCCGCCTAAAGTGAGCTGATCTCTTAAAGAGGGCTCTGGTTCTAACATTTCATGCTGTGGGATTCAAGTGTCTGTAGTTTGTTCTCTACAAAGCCATAGACCGGCTATTGTGCAGTCCTGCTGATCCAGGACGCAGACCTAAGCATCATGGGCCTGGTTCCATCCAGTGCTCAGTGGCTGGCTCCTTGATCAGTTTGTTGGAGACTTCATTTTCATGAGAGAAACCTGTTTGCGTTGTTTCCTCTTTGGCCATAGCTGACTTGTCTTCTCCCTGTTTCCTGAGTGTATTTCATCTGTGCCCTGTTTTCTTCAAGACATTATAACAATGTCTATAACAGTGTCTAAAGGTGGATGTTGGAGGTGGTGGATGTTTTGTTTTTTTGGGGTGGGGTGGGGTGTTGTTTTGTTTTTAAAACAAGGTTTCTCTGTGTAGCCCTGGCTGTCCTGGAATTCCCTCTGTAGACCAGGTTGGCCTCAAACACAGATGCACCTGCCTCTGCTTCCTGAGTGCTGGAATTAGACACATAATTAGTCTCTTTCTAAGACAAGTGTTTATAGTCTACACTGGCCTGGAGTGCACTGAGTAGCTCAGCTGCCCTCTGAAGTGCTGTTGTAGACATTTGTCTGTGAAAAAAAGAAATGTTGTCTGTACTGTCTTGACCCTAAGGATTAATTTATGGAACAGAAATTTTTCTTACCTAGTAAGGGTTTGGGAACAGTGAGATTCAAGTCCTCTGAATAAGGAGCCAGCAAACTTGCATATAAAGCAAGTGTTTGAAACGCTGGGGGCCTAACAAACAGTTTCCGTGGAATCACACAGCTCTGTTTTCATATTGCAAAAACAGCTTCAGATGACATGCAAATGAATTTGGCTATATTTCAATAAAAGTTCATTGACCAAAATGATGCCAGGCCCGTGGTACCACAGTCCGCCCACACTGAGCATGCCTGGTTACAGTGGAGTAACCCACACCTAGCTAGAGCAGTCTGACTTTGTTAAGATGCAGTCGTAAGCCTTAATGGTACCCTGTTCCCCAAAGATCAGTGTTTATAACCAAAGTAAACTACCAGTTCACTTCTTGAAAAAGGAGGGAAGAATTTTGTTGTGGTTTTGAATCCTGGACGTGAGAAAGTGATGCTTGTGCTCCAAGAGAACTTGTTCTTCTGGGTTGAAACTGCCCAGCTCCTGGTGAGAGTTACTGAAGAACTCCTCAGGCAGTTTGAAGGACTAAACGTTCTCTCTTCTCTCGCAGTTAAGCATGACTGGGAGAAAATGACAGAATCTGTGCAGAATCATATCGGCTCGCTGAACTGGGGCTACCGAGTGTCTCTCCGGGAGAAAAAGGTTGTCTATGAGAATGCTTATGGGAGATTCATTGGTCCTCACAGGATTGTGGTAATTATAAAGCTGTATTCTATGCCCCTCCCCTGCCTTTTCAAAATAGCTTTCATTGGTGTTAGCGGAGAAAATCATTTCAAATGTGTTTTAAGAAATCAAATAAGGCGCAAAAATTAAGGCCACTGTGACCTGGATTGTCCAGTTTGGTCACTTTGCTGATACAATTGTGGGGCCTTCTGTGGGGCTGGGGAGTGTCACAGTCCTGGGACAGATTACCTGGATGTGAGGCTTGCTTTCTCACTGTGTAGCATTATTCCTCAAGGCATTCCTTCACTGCTCAGCCTTTAGTTTCTCTTACTGTTCTAGGAACTGAGGGAGACATTATAAGTGCCCTCTACTAACCATAGGGTCTAAGGGATAGTCCTGCATTGGGATTGGCATTGTTTCCTTTGCAGGCAACAAATAACAAAGGTAAAGAAAAAATCTACTCAGCAGAGCGGTTCCTCATTGCCACCGGTGAAAGGCCACGCTATCTGGGCATCCCTGGAGACAAAGAGTACTGCATCAGCAGGTGGGAGAAATAGGCCGCATGGCTGGCCTTCTGCTTGGTTTTTTAAACCCACCTGGTTCATTGCTTGAACTTAGGAAAGAATTCTTTGCCACGATTGTCCTTAGGGATTGAAAGAAAGAGAGTCAGGGACTGACACCATCTTAAAGGTTACAAGCTACAAGCCTTGGTCCTGCTGCCCTGCAGAGAAGGTTACGAACTACAAGCCTTGGTCCTGCTGCCCCGCAGAGTGAGCACCTTCCCCTGGCAACATAATGTGGATAGATTGACATTTCTCTTTGCACTTGATGTGTATTTGTAAACCAGGTGGATATTTTGTAACGTGAGTGTGGTCTCCTGTAGGCAAGTTTATTTTGTGCAGAGCAAGGACCATGTTCCTTCTTAACGCTAGGGAAGTGGAAACAAAGGGTTAACTCGAGTGGCTATGCATCGAGACTTATGAGGCCTTGGCCCCACTGCATGACAGTACCCTGTAGAAGAGCCTTCTAAACCATGTCAAGAAAAAAGCTGTCTCTTTTCATCAAGGAATAATGCTTCCAACAGTGTTTTTGAGGAGCTTTAAATGACGATGTCATTAAGATGTATTGACAGTCTCTGCTATTTTGGATGCTTTTTTCCTGGGAGTTTCTGGATTCCTTATTCTAGGAGTTTGACTCCCTGGTGCCTGGGGCTTCTGTCCCTACGACCTGGGATGTGTGGTCTTGCTTAGTGCCTTTGGGTTGTTGTAACACAGTGACTAACTGGGGGCCCACAGTTCTGGAGATTCAGATGTAAGCTTGACACACTGGCCATGACTGAATCCCCAGCTCATAGGTGGGTGGCATCTTCCTTTAGTGGAAAAGATGGTGGCATCTCTGTGGGGTTTTTATAGACTATGGTCTTGTTTGTGAGAGCCAGATTTTTTTTTTTTTTTTGCCCTAATCATGTACTAACAACCTGTTAGCACCATCACACTTGGTAGAGTACTGTGAGGAATTTTAATATTTGGGCGCACAGACATTCAGGCCCTACCAAGGTCTCTTCCTGTTTTTTTCTATAAATTATTCACTTATTTATGTATACATACACTGTAGCTGTCTTCAGACGCACCAGAAGAGGGCGTCAGATCTCATTACAGATGGTTGTGAGCCACCATGTGGTTGCTGGAATTTGGACTCATGACCTCTGGAAGAGCAGTCAGTGCTCTTAACTGCTGAGCCATCTCTCCTTCCTGTTTTTTAGTTTCTTAGAAATAGGGTTTCCCTGTGTTGCCTAGATGAACTTGAACCCCTGGGCTCAAGCGATCTTCCTGCCTCAGCATCTTGAGAAGCCGAGTCTGTAAGCATCTGCCACTATGCCCAACAACTTATTATTTTGGTGGTAATAGGCTAGAGGACGCTGTACAGCCCCGGCAAGCCCCACACTCAGTACACAGCTGAGGACAACCTTGAATCCACGATCCTCTGCTTCTCCTTCCCAAGTGCTGGGTCTGTAATCATGAATCCCCTTATCCAGCTAGCCTGACATAGAATTTTTTATTATGTTTTGTTTTTCTTGGATTTTTTTTGTTTGTTTGTTTGTTTTGTTTTTGAGACAGAGTCTTTCTATGTAAACCAGGCTGGCATCAAACTAAGACCCTCGTGCCTCTTTCTCTGAGGGCAGGGATTTTTAGGCACATGCCGCTACACCCGGGCATTTTTGTGGTCTCTTACTTCTAAACTCAACTATACAGTTTTTGTTGAGTTAAACTTTTCTAACTTTTTCTGTTACAAGGATTAGATTTCCAAAGTCTCCCCACCCCCACTCTTCCTACTGGATGTTCCAGGGAAGAAGGAAAACACTTTCCACCCAGGAGGGCAACTGAGTGTAGGTAGGGCAGTGGGGTTTGGGTTTGCACATGGGTCCTGGTCCACACAGTACAAAATGACTGTGGGGTCTGATTGGTGCTAGGAGTTACCCCATCAGCTGTATTTAGCCACTACCATATTTAAACAGCAGCTGGATATTGCCAACAAAGACTAGTATCTAAGACCTTGTTTATAATATTTAAAGTTCTCATTCTTAGGCAGGTGGAAGATGCTTGCGTCTTTATTCACACGTGAACATTCCTTTCTTTTTCTTTTCTTCCCCCCTGAACTTTTCCAGTGATGATCTTTTCTCCTTGCCTTACTGCCCGGGGAAGACCCTAGTGGTTGGCGCATCCTATGTTGCCTTGGAATGTGCAGGATTTCTTGCTGGCATTGGCCTAGACGTCACTGTAATGGTGCGGTCCATTCTCCTTAGAGGATTTGACCAAGACATGGCCAACAAAATCGGTGAACACATGGAAGAACATGGTATCAAGTTTATAAGGCAGTTCGTCCCAACTAAAGTAAGTGGGTTTTCTGTGCGGCAGATGGTTTTGTAATCATGGTGAAAGGCAAAACGGTGGGATAGCGGTAGAAGCAGACAGACCTTTGAGCATTAGGGACCGTCGGGAGTGTTATGCTGATGTGTGAGTGTGGGCTGAATGCTGCCTCAGTACCATTGCTGTGTCTACGCCCCGAGACCCCTTCCCTTGTTCCATTTACTGCATCTTTCTATAGCCATGCCCCTGGTCTGCTGCACGGGACTATTTCCATCACTAGAACTCAGAATGCACACACCCACACACTAGACACACTAGACCCTCCCCTTCCCCCCTCTGCCTTCTGCAGGAAAACATTTTCCTTGAACACACTGTCATCACAGGTGCTATATAATCCAGTTTCCTTGGAAATAATTGTTCTTGGGCTGGCTTCCCCCCGCTCTTTTTCATCTTTGCCGTAAAGATCTAAAATGCACCATGTTATGTCTAAGACTACCTTACCATTACCTTAGAAGAGTGGTGACCCTGGGCATAGCTCAGCGGGAAAGTGCATGCCTAACAAGCAGAAGGCTCTAGGTTCCCTCTGCACTGGTACACATGCTACAAGGTCAAGTCCGTCACTTAGCGTCTCAGACCGGCAGTTTTTTCTAGAGAGGCTGAAAGTGGCTTGATTTTGGCAAAGTTTAGAAATGTTAGGCCAACTGTTTTTCTCTTGGTAAATTAGATTTGTGTGAGTGGATCTCTTATTGCTGGCAAGATACAGTTTTGGAATCAGACTCACTTGTCAAATACTGCCGAATTTGTTTGTTGCCGAATGACTTAGGGAGAATTACTTAGCCTGTCCAAGCCTTCGTTTGTTCTGTACATTGAGACTAACGGCAGCAGCTCTGTATTTCCTGTGAGGTGCTAGCTAACGTGTCTAAGGAGCTAGAGCACAGGTGACTCTAACCGCCTGTCTGACCATATTGTGAGAGCTGAGCTGTGGTTTTTCTTGGGAGTTACCCATAAGTTACCAGTACTTCATCTTTGTAGTTCAATGGTTCTCATGAACCCTTTGGGGGGCTGACAATCTTTTCACAAGGGTCCCCTACAACCATCAGGAAACACAGGTTCTTACATTATGGTTCCTAGCAGTAGCAAAATTACAGTGATGAAGTAGGAATAATTTTATGGTTGGGGGTCACCACAACATGAGGAACTGTGTTAAAGGATCAGAGTGTTGGGATATTGAGAACCACTGCTCTGGCTGGTTTTAGGGGACAGGCGCAGGCCCTGTTTGTATTAAGGCTGTGATTAGGAGACTTCTGTGTGTTGTACTGTGGGAAGTGTCTGCTTTTCTGAAATGTAACTCTTTCTGAATACTGTCAACATTCAAGGAGTGGGGGGCAGTTGTGGCTGGCTGGTACCCTTAGACTGTCAGTAGGCTCTCACAGATGTGTGTGCAGTAGGTTGTCACAAACATCTGTGTGCAGTAGGTTGTCATGAACATCTGTGTGCAGTAGGATGGGATATTCTTTTTCCTGCTAATTCAGGAAGCTGCTCACTCCTTTGTGTCTTCAGCAACTATTGAACCCCTACATCTTTCCCACTGTGACTTGAAGAGCATTCTAACTCACATTTAAGTCCTTACTCACATACTTCACTGTTTCGTCAGTGAAAGTGAACATTTGACGTCAAAAAGGATGCTTTGAAATTGAGTAGCCATGGCTCTCATCAGTAATTACTCTGGAGACAGCAGTGAGTGATGATGGGTCTGTCTTAGGGAACATGCTATGTGTTCTTCACTTTCTTTCCCACTTTTTTCTCTGTTCAAGAATTATTTGAGCAGAGCAGTGGTGGCACACGCCTTTAGTCCCAGCACTTGGGAGGCAGAGGCAGGTGGATTTCTGAGTTCGA
>NW_022196910.1:13962867-13964143 GCF_008632895.1 Mastomys coucha | reverse complement strand
AAAAAAAAAAAAAAAAAAAAAAGAATTATTTAGAATTATTTGAGAAAAAGCCTCTGAAGCAAGCAGTATTAGTGAGGCCCTGGAAGTTGCTTCTCCCAATGTGGCATGTGGCTACGTGAGGGAGATGACGTGAAAGCTTCTCAGGGCTGAGTTCTGTTTCCTAACGACTAAGCAGATGGAAATAGAAGAATCAGTTGACCCTCCTTGTCTGCGTCTTTGTTTCCTTTTGTAGATTGAACAGATTGAAGCAGGGACTCCAGGCCGACTCAAGGTGACCGCTCAGTCCACAAACAGCGAGGAGACCATGGAAGGCGAATTTAACACGGTAAGGAGCTGGCCCAGGTCAGGCTGGGCATCTGTTATGTACTTTTGGTGATTTTGCTCTCTCTAAAATGTCCACCTTCTTTGCATATTCTATGCATCTCAGTTACTCTGATATTAGAATTTATTTTATCACAGGGATGGCTTCAACCCTTTTTTTGGAAACTTAATACCTTGTATGCCAAGTTTCACAGATAGGCAGAAGTTGCTAATGAGCTAGACTCTGCCCATGCCTTTCCTTTCTTTGTTTGCAGATGGTCACTTTGGAGATAATTCAGCCATGGACCATGCACTTCATTTTTAAGTTTGTCTAACTTTTTTTTTTTAAGATTTATTTATTACATGTAAGTACACTGTAGCTGTCTTCAGACACCCCAGAAGAAGGGGTCAGATCTCATTGTGTATGGTTGTAAGCCATCATGTGGTTGCTGGGATTTGAACTCAGGACCTTCAGAAGAGCAGTCGGCACTCTTAACCGCTGAGCCATCTCTCCAGCCCCAAGTTTGTCTAACTTAATTAGGCCAGCAACTCCCTTTCATGTAAGAAATGTCAAGAGATGTTGGCTTTGTCTTTCAAAAGTCTTTAAAACATAAAAGGTTCTAGTTTTCTTAAACTCTTGACTTTGATTAATGAAAAGTGTTTTTCAGGTTTGTGTTTTAGTAGTTTAAGCAGTGGTTTTGTTAATACTTTATTTTTTTGTTTTTTCAGGTGTTGCTGGCTGTAGGAAGAGATTCTTGTACAAGAACTATTGGCTTAGAAACCGTGGGTGTGAAGATAAATGAAAAGTAAGTCGACCACATGGCGGCGGTTCCTTGCTGCTTCTCTCTACCTTTGCTTGTAAAACTGTCTCTGCTGGACTGGGCATTACCTTTAGGCATTGGATACTCAGCGCTACCAAATCGGGGTGTACGTGGGGTTCTTAACTGACACTCTTTTTTTTTTTTTTTTTTTTTTT
>NW_022196910.1:13945451-13962736 GCF_008632895.1 Mastomys coucha | reverse complement strand
GAATTGAACTCAGGACCTCTGGAAGAGCAGTCAGTGCTCTTACCCGCTGAGCCATCTCTCCAGCCCTTAACTGACACTCTTAATCACTATGTGAGAGGAGTTTTTCTTTTGATTTTCCAATATGTTGCATACTTGATTTGATTTTTAAAGTAGTGGCCAGGATTTTTGCTAAGCATTTTGAGTCCTGTGCACTGCTTTGTTAGTAACTGGAGCATTGTTCTCCTGAAGAGGAAGAGGATGTAGTTTTACTTCACTAATAGGAGCAATTGATGGTTGCAGGACCGGAAAGATACCTGTCACGGATGAAGAGCAGACCAATGTGCCTTACATCTACGCCATCGGTGACATCCTGGAGGGGAAGCTGGAGCTGACTCCCGTAGCCATCCAGGCAGGGAGACTGCTGGCGCAGAGGCTGTACGGGGGCTCCACTGTCAAGGTGAGTTTTGCGTTGTCACCCTCTGAGACAGTGGTTTCTGTTGGCTTTTTGCCTCTCTTAATTACCTTTTCTCCATTTGACACAGTGTGACTATGACAATGTCCCAACGACTGTGTTCACTCCTTTGGAGTATGGCTGTTGTGGCCTCTCTGAAGAAAAAGCTGTGGAGAAATTTGGGGAAGAAAATATTGAAGTAAGTTCTTTTCCTCCTTTTCATGTTGCTTTTTTCAAAGAGTCAAGGTGGTTTCCAATATGCTGGAAAGTGCAATTGTAAACAGATGAATGAGCATGCCTACTGATTTTTGAATTTATCTTTTTTTTTTTTTTAAGTTTATTTATTTTTATTTTCTGTGTATGGGTGTTTTGCCTGCATATATCTCTGCACCACATGTACACTTGGAGGGCCTTTGAAGGCCAGAAGGCATCAGATAGATCTCTTGGGACAGGAGGCGTAGATGGTTGTGAGCTATCAGGTGCTCACAAAGATGGCTTCAACCATCCACAAGTAGGCAGAAGTTGCTAATGAGCTAAATGAGCTAAAGAGAAGCTGGGAATTGAACCCAGCTCTTTTTAACTGCTGAGCATTGTCTCTGGTCTGTGGTGGTCATGGTGATAATCCATTTTCCACTTCTATAATTACTATTTGAGGATAGATTGTCTATTAGAAGTATTTAGCAGCTAGATGATGTAAGAGCGCTCCAGTGCAAGCATAAGGACCAGAGTTCAGATCCCCAGCCCTGACGTAGAATGTTGGGCCTGGGTGTATCAGTGGGAGGGGCGGGCAGGGCGGATGGACAGGAAGAATGCTGGGCCTTTGCCGGCTGCTAGCATCAGTAAAGAATGGTGTGCTCTAGGATCAGGGGAATAAGGCAGAGTGACAATAGTGCCCTGTATGGTAATATATATTATGTTATACATGCAATAGTCTTCTTGGTTATCCTTATGGGACACAGACCTGCACAAATGTTACCTCTCCAGGTTGGTTGGGTTTTTTTTGTTTGTTTGTTTGTTTGTTTGTTTTGTGTATGTGTGTGCATTTTTATCTTGAGGTTACTAGTAAGCAAGTCATGTTCATACAGAGAGACTGAATTGTCTTACTTTGATTTGCTACTTCCCTTAACAACAATGACAAGTTTTGAACAACCCGATTAAGGAAGTAGGAGTCAGCTTCTCACAGATGCTGTCTATAGTGTAGCCATCTCTGGGTCATTTTACAATGTGTTACACTTTTGAATCAGATCACTGGTCTGGTTCCCCAGCTCACACCGTGGCCAGTGGTTAGAGGAGGAAACAGTCTTGTTATGTCCAAGACACATCCAACACAGCCCCTGTCTCCTGGCTCCCCTGCACCTCTCTCCTTCCTCCTGGGCTGTCCAGTAAAGTCCATGGAGGTCTCTCTCTGGAAGCAGCTGGGTGGTTGTTAGAGCTGTCCCTGACATCTCGTGGCTTTTACTTAGGGCTGTCATTCCTCTGAACCAGTTACTCCCTGCCTTCTTAATGTTAGGACTCTTTAATACAGTTTCTTATGTTGGGGGACAAGCTCTCCCCCTCCCCATAAAATTATTTCAGTACTACTTCATAACTGCAGTTTTGCTACTGTTACGAATCGTATTGTAAATGTCTGATAGTCAACTTCCGAAGGGGGTACAACCTACAGGTTAATAAACGTTGGTCTACGCTAACCAGGTGGTCTCTTTGTATTTTTTCTTTCTTTTCTTTTTCTTTTTCTGAAACATTAATGTGTCTATTATGTCACTCTGGCTGTCTTACAACTCTCTATGTAGACCAGTTTAGCCTCAAACTCAGATCCACCTGCTTATGCTTCCCAAGTGCTGGGATTAAAGGAATGTACCACTGTGCCTGGCTTGTTGTCTAGTAGAAGACAGTAATCTCGTGGCTTCTTTCTTTTTTTTTTTTTTTTTTTTTTTTTTTTTGTTGTTGTTATATTACTTAAGGTTTACTAATCATGTTTGAAATAAGCAACATTTAGTTAAAGGGATTTTGACAACAAAGATCCAAGTTATTTGCCTTTTGACCAAGTCAGTGTGTTCTGTGAACTTTATTAATGGCACTAATTATTAAAGTGCCTCCACACCTACTGCTGGACAACATTCCTGTGCTTGTGTCTTCCAGGTTTACCACAGTTTCTTTTGGCCATTGGAGTGGACAGTTCCATCCCGGGATAACAACAAATGTTACGCAAAAATAATCTGCAACCTTAAAGACAATGTAAGTGCAGCGATGGTTTTTGTGGAGATGTGTAGCTTTTGAGACAGCGCAATTTTGACCAGCGCAGTTTGAGATAGGTTAGGATTCCACTCATTGGTGTCCGAAGCCCCAGGGGCAGCATCTGAGGCAAGGGTGGTCTGGGTCTGGGCTCTCCTGCCTGTGCCTATTCATCTCTCCTGGTCCAGGGCCCTGCTGCAGGAGGTCAGAACACACCTGAGTGAAGGGAGTCAGGGGACACTTGGGGCTTCTCTGTGTTGATAAGGGGAGAGTCGTGAAGTCCTCAGCTACCTTAACAACAAAACAAAAAAACAAACCCAAACCCGGTGCTCTGCCTTGATCCTCTGCAGCTGGCCCTGAGAGAAAGCTGGTGGGAAGAGCTCAGACATGGCTGGGCTCTAGCTTGGGATGTAGTCCACTGCCACACTAGGGACCAAGCCTGAGGGCAGACTCTTCCACCTCCCAGGTATTCCAGATGCATAGTGAGAGAGATTGACAACCTCAGTGGTTTTCAAACGTTTTTGACTTTTACCACACAGTAAGAAACACATTTTATATTATATCCCAGAACACATGTGCATACACACATACTCTCTTTCGATATTGCACCAGAACCTGAATTTTTTTCAACATATTTAGCATTTAACCTTAAAAAAAATCCCTTCAGGCCGGGCGGTGGTGGCGCATGCCTTTAATCCCAGCACTTGGGAGGCAGAGGCAGGCGGATTTCTGAGTTCGAGGCCAGCCTGGTCTACAGAGTGAGTTCCAGGACAGTCAGGGCTACACAGAGAAACCCTGTCTCGAAAAAACCGAAAAAAAAAATCCCTTCAGGAAAAATATGAATAAAGCCAAAACCTTAATGTCAAACACGCAAGGAACTTGGTTAAATTATTAAAATAATCTCAGGGTTTGTCTGTAATGACATACTTTGTTTAAAAACTACTGTTTTAGATGAGACAGATTATTTTTTTTAAGAATCCAGAAAGTTTCAGGACATTGCCTTGGATACAGAAGTCATCACTGAGCCAGATGTTTAGTTAATGAATAGACAAGTATGACCCCTAATGAACTATGCACTGACATAAGGACCAATTATGTGTCACTTTCTCTGTCTCTTTAGACATAAGTTTTATTAAAGTATGATGTGTCTAAGTGTCATCTGACTTCATAGTAACTGAGTGTCCTTGGTTTTAAACAGAGCTTAGTGCTCTTACGTATGAAACTTGTAAATACACGCTCACACAGAAGTGCTTACTGCTCACCACTCAGGTCAGTCAGCACCAGTCTATAAGAGATCAGCAGTGCACATACGGTTCACAGTGACTCTGGTCCCTGCGCTCTACAGGATCTCCATTAGTCTGTGCTGAGATAGCGCGGCAGTGACTACTGATAATTCCTATCTGCTCGTTCTGCCCATTCTGTGGCTGAGGAAACTGATTGCCACACTAGTCATTTACCTAGCAGAGCTATTAGATCCCAGCCCATGTCGCAGCCATGCCAATGACAAGCACTCCCTGCCTGTATGCTTTTTACTGTCTTATGTTTTTATTCCTTCTTACCTCTTTGGAAGTTGGTGTCTCTCTCAATTGTTCATGGCTTTTGCTTGCTGTGTATCTACCTATATATAAACATTACACAGTGCTTTGTGACTTAATTAAAGGAGTCATCCTTGGTAAATGGAAGCAGGCACCTTTTACTTTTAATGTCACTTTTTCAGAGGATGGGGATATAGCTCAACGGTAGAGGACTTGTTTAGTGTGCTGACAGCCCTGGGTTCAATCCCTGGCACTGCACAAATAAAACCCTGATTAGATTTCTTATGTTCTCCTACATTGTGATATGCAAAGCTAGTATATTTTCAATGACTTTAGGTATATAGCATATGGGTGTACATTATTCCCACCCCAAACTCCCAGTTGTCTGATATAGATTATATAACAAGACTGACAGCAAAGATGTCTTCGACTATTTCTAAATATTAACACACAGCTCATTTTTTTTTAAATAGTTTTTTACTTTTATTTCATGTGCATTGATGTTTTGCCTGCATATATGTCTGTGTGAGTGTCAGATTCTTTGACACTGAAGCTACAGCAAGTTGTGAGCTGCCATCTGGCTGCTGGGAATTGAACCTGGGCCTCTGGAAGAGCAGCCATCCATTGAGCCATCTCTCCAGCCCAGAGGTTCCAGTTTCACACAACTTTTTTTTTTTAATGGTTTTTATTTATCCTTTGACTGTTTCTAACGTAGCCTCTGCAGGTTGGCTTGCATCCCATGACCTGTGTTGCTTCATTTATTCCAAGCAGAGTGACTGGTCTAGTCTGTCAGCTATAAAAACACACCTACGGAACCGTGACATGAAACAGTCAAGTGCACGAGACTTCTCTTCTTGGCAGAGATAATCTGGGCTTGGGATTTAGATTTTTCTCTACAACCAGTAATTCCCACACAGGTATTTCAGTTTCTGGGCACTTCCCATCTGTGCCTGTGAAAGGGTCTGAGTTGCTCTAACTGTGCCCAGAATGTCAGCTAAATGATCTTGAAAGTTGAGTGACTTCCCTTAAGCCTTAGTCACCACAGAAAATGGTCAGGCTCTGACAGAACCTGAGAGATTGCCCTGTGCTAGCCTTGTCAGGAATAGCTATGCTACTAAGGAGCTGCAGGCACTACACTTTTCCTCGTTTGTGTGTTCTCCGGCTTGATGTTCTCATGTCCCTGTACCTGCCTGACGCGAGTCATCACCTCTGCAGCACACAGTGGGGTTTCAACAGTGCGAGGCAGCCATTTCCATCAGAGGCTTCTTAGAACAGTCTGGAAGTACCAGGGCTGTAGGGAGGGAAGGGAGAGACCAGCTTACCCAAGTTCCTCTATTTCACATCTTAGGAACGAGTGGTGGGCTTCCACGTGCTGGGTCCAAATGCTGGAGAGGTGACGCAGGGCTTTGCAGCTGCGCTCAAGTGTGGGCTGACCAAGCAGCAGCTGGACAGCACCATTGGAATCCACCCAGTCTGTGCAGAGGTGAGTCACGGGCACTTCCCAGCTCCACTGAGAAAGGCCTCTTTTACTTCCAGACATGTCCTAAAGTATTTCTGTGGTGAGTGTTTACCTTCTACGTTAGTGGTTTGGGAAAGCCTCAAGGCTGGTTATGGGGTCTGTCTCTTGAGCTGTGGGCATCCAAGAATGATCCTGGAAAGTGATGCTTCTAAAGCACTGAGCAAAGGATAATGAAACTGGAAAGGGCCTGGTCCGGGCCTCTGGATACCAGTGTCAGTGCTCGCTGTCAGGATCATCCAGGCTTGAGTACTGTTACCAGAGAGAGATCTAAGCCTAGAGTGACATGGAAGGACTCGGGGGGGTGGGTTAATAATGGCAGCTTTTATCTGTGTGCCATAGCCACGTGTTGTGTTTGTGTGAGTGCATGTAGGAGGTATGTGTACATGTATGTGTGTATGTGCATGTGCATGTGCGCCCCCCCGCCCCCCCGCACATGTTCTTACTGGAGCCTTGATTGTGTAGGCACATAAGAGATGTGTGTGTGTGCATTCTTACTGGATCCTATTCTGCTGCTCATAACTGGTTGGTTTCTGTTTCCAGTTGTGTTATACAATTGACCTCTTGGTTAAACATGTCAGCTTTCAGAAGACACAGAAAGGAAGTGGGGGCTGAGGAAATGGTTCAATGGATAAAGTGTTTTTTTCACAAAAGAGGACCAAGCACTCTGGTGTGGTAGCATGCCTCTGTAACTCCAGTATGGGTTGGGGTGAGGGGTGGGAGAGGGATTGGGGGGCATACGTCAAAGGTCAGAGAATGAAGATAGATGGACCCTGGAAGCAGGTTTAGTGAGAGACTCAAAATGTAAGATAGAAATCAACAGAAGAAAACATTTCAAGTTTCATGACTCTGGCCATGAGTGCATGGATGTGCATGCACACGAACACACACACACACAGACACACATGAGAGGCTTGAATATGAGATGGTAGAGTACTTGCCTCAGCATGCATAAAGCCGTGGGTTTAATCCCAGTGCTACATAAACTGGGCATGGTAGCAGACACCTGCAATCCTAGCACAGAGGTGGAGGCAGGAGGATCAGGAGTTCAGAGTCCTTCTCAGCTCCAGTGTGAATCTGTGCATGGCATAGGCTACAGACCCATATTTTATTTATTTATTTTATGTATATAAGTACACTATAGTTATCTTCAGACAACCAGAAGAGGGCATCAGATCCCATTATAGATGGTTGTAAGCCACCATGTGGCTGCTGGGATTTGAACTCAGTACCTCTGGAAGAGCAGTCAGTGCTCTTAACCACTGAGCTATCTCTTCAGCCCCTAGACCCATATTTTAAACAAATAAAACCACAGCCATGGGGAAGCACTGCGCTTCTGTGTGCTTTGCATTTCTGCCATTAGGAATGGTGTCCTCCTCCAGATTGACATGTGCTAAACTGATCGGAAACATAAACTACTAACCCGGTTCTCCAGCCAGGCACGGCAGAGGTAGTGGAGCATGAGTCACTAGAAACTGCTGGGTTTGACATTTAAAAATGTCAAAATAAAAATTTTTATTTTAAAAAATGTTGAAATCTACATTAATACTATTATTTATCTTTAATTTACTTATTGAGACAGGGTTTCTTTGTGTGGCCTTGGCTGTCTGTCCTAGAACTTCCTTTCTCAATCAGACTGACCTCAGACGCAGAGATCCGCCTGCCTCTGTCTCCTGCTTCTCGGGTGCAGGGGGTAAAGGCAGGTACACCATACCCTGCTTAGATTCGTCATCTTAGGCTGTATCAGTTTTTCAGTACAGTGCTACAGATTGTCTGCGTGGGAAAGGTGCCAATGATTTTTTTTTTTAAGAGTATTTTAACAGTATCACAAACAGACTTAATGTGAGAAAACAGAAATTAGGCTGGCGAGATGCCTCAGCAGTTAAGAATTTACACAAACCCTTTTGTGGAGAACTAGAGGTCAGTCCCCAGCACACATTGGGGTTCACAGCCCTCAGTAACTCCCGGTAGCTCCAGGGGAGCTTAGGTGCCTGTACACACTTGGCATTTGGCCACATATACACATAAGTAATTTTTTTAAAAAAAGATGTATTTATTTATTATAAGTACACAGAAGAAGGTATCAGATTTCATTACAGGTGGTTGTGAGCTGCCATGTGGTTGCTGGGATTTGAACTCACGACCTTCGGAAGAGCAGTCAGTGCTCTTACCCACTGAGCCATTTCATCAGCCCCACATAAATAATTTTAAGGTCATAAAAATAAATATTAAAATTTTCTTAAAAAGAAACAACAGAAATATCTATCCTTCCCATTCTGGCCACACTTTCCCCACTTCTAGTGTCTCTACCTCAGCTGCTTGGAAATGTCTCCAGACTGCTTCAGTCCTACTGTGGGAAGGGAACTGGGGGGAACACAGGTATAGTGGAGACACTGAAGACAAACTTGAGTCGATGTTGGTAAGACCTCTGACTGACTGGCTACACGAGGCCCTACTGTATACGCCAGGCACTGTGTTCTCCTTGCGTCATCTTCTCCGTTTTCTTTCCTGAGGAACCTAGGGGCAGCATCTCCTGGTGACAGACAAGGCGTTGAGGACAAATTGCAAGGACCTTGGCCCTTGTTTTCCTAGCCTGAGTCGTGATCTTATTCAGCAACTGCCTTTCAGTGAAGCCTGGCATGTCTTAGCTTCTCAGCTTGGCTTGTGGCAAAGTTAGCTAAGCTAGGAACAGGAGGGCCACTCCCTCAGGCTGGCTTTGTTGTTAGGAAGGGTCAGAAACTTGAGCCTTTTGACAGTTGTAGTTAACAGAAAACTGGTGACTAATTTACATACCTTTTAAATTCTCATGAATTTTATTGAATTTCACAAATGTCAGTCCATTGATGGATTAGAAATAATTGTAAATTAGGAACTGGTCCTGGGCTTCGGGAAGTGTTCCCACGGCCTTGGCAGCCAGGACATCTGTTGCCCTGAGGCAGAGCACAGGATGAATTCTTCCTGCTGCTGCATAGAGGAACTCAAGAAACAGCATCGTCCATTGTCCGCCTCACAGGAGTGATTATCACAGAAAGGGCAGACTCTCCAGCTGTAAGGTCATCTTTAGGCAGTGCAACTCCCCTCTGGAGTTTCTGTAGGAAGCTATCCTCTTGTTCTGGCCTGGAGGATTGGTGATACTCAGGGTGGTTCCAGCTAATCAACTTCACAGGTGAGGGGAAAAAGCTAACACAGAAAGAGCATCCAAAGAGATCCCTTCAAAATGTCTAATGTCTTAAGGCACAGACTACATCCTGGTAGGAGAAGGAAATTGGGGATCCCAAGCTGAGCCCGGCTTGAACTGCACAGAGAGACCTTGTCTCCAGAAAACAGAACAAAGCCTGCCTTAAAATGCATCAAGAGCTTCTGTTCTGTTTTTCAACGTTCAGTATATTTCCATTCTAAAGAGAGGGTAGGAACCTTGTGGGCACTGCTGATCCTGGGGCAAGACTGGAAGGCCCTGGGCAGAAGCCCTCAGCAGCACTCGAGCCCTGTCCCTGTCCTGTGTTCCGTCTGCTGCCCTCCAAGGTCTCTGTTTACAGATAAATATTTTTTACAAACATTCTAAAGCAGGGGTACAAGACTGAAGTCTGTAAAATCAACCCTTCCATCTTTTCACTGGTCTGGCATCAGCCATGGCTCAGCTTCCTCCTTTCAATAGGGAGCCACCAGTGCAAAACATAGATAACACCTTTTTTTTTCTTTTTCTTTTCCTTTTTTAAATTCTCTCACTTTTTTATGGGCTAGTCCTTATCTAAACCTCTTTCTAAATCTTTCTAAACCCCAAGAAACAAAACAAAACTTGCAGGGTTCAGGAGCCAAGAGTCTGTTTAAATACACGCTCTTGCTCATTCCTTTTCTTCCATTATAAACACCGAGAAGAGCTTGTTGGATGGTGTCTTCAGTTGTACACACTACTGCTATCCTGACAGCTATTTTCAGTGTCCTACATTGTCGTGCCCCACCCCCCACCCCCATAACACCCGTCTTTTTTTAAACAGAGGAATTGTGTTCATTTTCAGAAACAGTTGGGCTGGCTCATGGGTGTTAGCGTTGACTGTTGGAGTGCTAATGAGCCTGGTGGGATTGGGTGGGAATGTGCCTTTCTGTGCAGTTACAGAAGGGATGAGTACTTCAGGGGTTCTATATCCTTACTAGCAGAGATGAACTCCCAATTATAGTCCCTTGCTTTTGAATGTGAATAAGTCATCTTTTAAGATTTGGCCCATAAGTACTCAGGTCTAGGTATTTGCAATGCTACTGCTGTGTTGTTCAGGAAAAGCCCATGTCTACTCAAGGCTAAATCCCCTTTTATTCAAAGGATGCTTGCTTCATTCCAGTTGCCCTGGTCAATGTGCATCAAGATGGCCTTGATTTCTTGCTCTTGTCTTCTTGTATTACATATTGGTGTTCATCTGCAAACACTGGTTTCTTGGAAGACTAAGACAGAAGGAAAAATTGCCATGAGCTTGAAATCAGTCTGGGCTCCAGAGTCAGATCCTGTCTCAAATAAATAGACAAATAAATAAGTTAGTGTTCTTAGAAACCAATACTTTTTTTTTTTTTTTGATAACCAGTGAAGATATATTATTTGGTGTTTAAAAAAGTTTGTTTCAGAGTGTCAGCAGAGATCTATGCAGTCTGTACCGGCTTCCACTGGCACCCTCCCACATACACTGTGGCCTTTGGTTAAGGAAACTCCGCTAGCAGGGCAGGTGGAGCGTCCTGGAAATGGTGTGAAGGTCCCCAGGCCCATGCTGACATTTGATCTACTTAGAGGATGGAAACAGTTCACTGTTGCTAGATGTATGACCTTTGTGATAAAGTCATTAGGGAATGGCCTGGTGAGCGAACTCTGGGAAAGCTGGGAGGAGTTCAATAGCAGCCATGCTCTGTAGTAAAGTGTCACCGGAGGAGGAGGAGGAGGGGTGTGCTGGGCTGTTCTGTGTGTGGCTCTGAGATTGCACACATCCTGTGTCCTCAAAGAGCTGCTGACAAGATCAGCCCTGAGGATCCGATAGCAGAAAGCTAAGGTGGCCAGCAGAGCTTTCTGGCCATTGTCATGTTGTCAGGGTGGGGCAGCCTGTGAGGTGACCATGGTCTGCAGGGTCTCACTGCATCCCAGCTGTGACCAGATAGCCTCAGAACAGAACAGCGGCACGGGAGCCCTGTTGGAAACCAAGGGGAAAGGGGGTGTGAGACCAACAAGAAACACTACAGAACAAGGTAGTCAGTCGGTCCCCCAACTTCCCCATAGTACAGCAGGCATCCCTTCCGTGGGCCTCAGTCTGGGTGAGTTGGGTTAGCTTCTAGTGTGTAAGGATAAGGGTTGAGAGTGCCTCCAACCACCAGATGTTTGCACACATAGGACCCAGCTCATTTTAATGCAGCTCGTCTTCTTATCCTCTGAAGAACTAGAGGACTTTGGTCATACTACTTTGGTCATACTACTTGGTTTCTGTTTTTTTTTTTACATGTCACCTAAGTCATTTTAATGCGTGTGACGCCACTGTCGGTGAACTTGTTTGCTCAGGAGGTTGACGTGCTCTGCCTTCTTCCTCTTTCTTGCAGATATTCACAACGTTGTCGGTGACTAAGCGTTCTGGGGGAGACATCCTCCAGTCTGGCTGCTGAGGTTAAGCCCCAGTGTAGATGCTGTTGCCAAGGCTACAGACCATCGCCTTGCCTCCTTGCCCACGCCCAGGTGAAGTTCAGGAAGGCTCTTGGGTCCTTGGCGCCAATTCAAGGTGCTGTCCTAAGGCCACCAGGTCCCTGGGAGCTTGTGGGTAGGAGGATGGCAGGTCGAAGGAGGCTGCAGCATCGCACTGGGGTCACCATGACAGACTCAGACTGACATTTGGCAGAGCATCCCAGGGATGCGTCCATGAAGTCACTAGCCTCAAGCCTGAGTGGTGGGCAGTGACAGAAGAGCTGCCGGATCTGTTGAGTCGACCTTTCCCCGTAGATTGCCTTAGTCTCACTTTCAAGCTGTCTCGTGTCAATTCTGTTTTTCTTTTTTCCTCCATGGGGTTAATGATACTAGAGATAGGGAATGTTAGCAATCAGTTTTTGTCATGGCTGGACTATCCACATCAGTCTTTACTGTGTGGAAGGGGGTGAAATGGCTTATGAGAGCCAAACCAATTTATCCTGAGAAAGACGAACTACCCTGTGACTAAAATACACTGTTTGCTTTTACTAACCTGTGTAGCATTGTCTCCTTTAATAAGTCATGTCCAAAATGAGAAAAGCCATGGTCCACTTTTGCAAGTTTCCTGCAGTGTGCGTCACTGCCGCTGCTTAGCAAGGGAGGTGGCGACTTGGCTAATCTACTTGAACTCCATTGCATGGCTCTTGGGTAGCATAGAGCATCGCAGCCTCCAGGCTGACCAGCAGTAAATGTCTCTCCTGGTACAATTATCGTCTGTTGGTCTAAGTGGACTGAGATGGTTCTCAGTGGAGAATGCTTAATTTGCTTTAAACGTCTTGTTTTTGTGAGGTGGATTTAGGTTTAAGCTTGCGTCCCATAAGAACTACATTCGCAGACAAGTAGCTCTTTCTCCACACAGCACATACATCTTCTGAGGTAATTACTTTCATAAGGAAGCTGTTCATAACATAAGTTATTATTATTATTGAACACAGGTGGATGTGAAGGATTTTTCATTGAAAAACCAAATGGTTTTTCTTTTTTCTGTTCAGTAAGCCCACAGGAACTCTTGACAGGACAGCCAGTGCTCTGCCGGCATTGCTGCTGGGGCTTTTACGGTATAGTGTATAGCTCCTAGGCTGTGTGCCCATGAACACACTGGCTGACGACTATGCAGACAGATTTCCCACCCCACACAGCCATTAGGCCACCCACCCTGGCCCTGTAGCTCCTTTTCTTGTCCTCCCCTCTGTCCATCTCCACCTACAGTACTGAGTGGCATCTCAGTACCCTGAGGTGGCCCCAAAGGGAACGGGTTTGTCTGTGTCCAGCCAGCAGCACCTACCCTGCCCCACGAGGCTCCCTCACATCCACCCCGTCCATGTGTTGAAGACAGAGGGAAGAGAAAGGACATGGGAACCAAGGGAGTTGACTGTTCAGTTTTATTTATTTATTTTTTAAAGTTTTGTCTCTCAAGTCTGCCAGTCTCTAAGATCAGAAAAACAGACAGTGTAGGGTAACTGCCTAATCATGTGACTCTTAGTGGAATGAAATGTTCTGCCCCCACAAGAAGGAGTATACTTCATTGTTTATATTCTGTAATCGCACAATGTACTGTAATGCAAATTCTAATTCCATGTATTTTTATTACAATTTTTCTGGAAAAAAATGTGAACCAATAAAAGGTGTTGATGCACACGTGTGCCTTCTGACTGAGTGGTGCTCTGGGCTCCTTTGACACTGCAGAGGGCTTAGTCACGCCCTTGGCTTTGTATTGAAGGCTGAAATCTGTGTAAGTACCATACCTCTGTGGTACCATGCTATTATCTGGGCAACATCAGCTGAGGGTATCCTTACAGGCTGGTGCTCTTC
The DNA here is from genome assembly GCF_008632895.1 of Mastomys coucha. Classification (NCBI taxonomy): domain Eukaryota; kingdom Metazoa; phylum Chordata; class Mammalia; order Rodentia; family Muridae; genus Mastomys; species Mastomys coucha. The sequence continues at coordinate 13,949,507 of NW_022196910.1, read as the reverse complement.
AGTTCTGACCGGTCCATCTACTCTGGTCTTCCAGGTAAACCATCCACACCATAAAGTCACATTTTGAGTGTCCCAGCAGCATATACATGGAGAGCTGGTGCATCTTGCTCCAAGTGGCTGCGTGGGTGTGCAGCCTTCCTGTCCGCCCACCTAATATTTTCCCAGCCCCTGGAAATGCAATCTCTGTGATTTTAGTGTGTGTACAGCAGTGCTGACATCACAGACCCTTTGCTCGTACTGTGCCGTAGTAGCATCAGTCATTAAGAAGAAGCCCCACTCTGTTAGTTCTTAGCAAGTGTCTGACCAATATGCATTTGCATTTTACCCTGAGCAACTGCAGGCCGCCATCAGTAACAACTCCATAAAAGCCCCTGAAGCACATGGCCAGGCACAGGACCCGACACACCAGCTGGCTTATCCTCACAGTGCAGATCACTTGATCCTCAGCCTCGTAACAGGAGGTGGAAGTCACTTTTTTCAAGATTTTAGCCAGTTTTTGGTATACCAAGTCTGGCCAGAGCCAGGTCTGTGGCACCAAAACCCTGCCTCAGTTTCCTTAATAACTATGTCTCTCTTTGACAGACAGGTGCAACTTTAATTTTTTTAATCTTTTTTTTTTTTTTTTTTTTTTTTTTTTTTTTTTTTGGTTTTTGAGACAGGGTTTCTCTGTGTAGCCCTGGCTGTCATGGAACTCGCTCTGTAGACCAGGCTGGCCTCAAACTCAGAAATCTGCCTGCTTCTGCCTCCCAAGTGCTGGGATTAAAGGCGTGTACCACCACTGCCCGGTTTTAATCCTTATTTTTAATGATGGTTCTTAAGCGCATTAACTTCCCTTTTAGCCTATCACCCACAATAGGTAGTGGGAAAGAAAGGATACAGGGGATGTGGACCTATTTAGAAAGGTTCTTTGGAGCAATGCCTGTCAGTGTTGTCTGGAAATCAGCAGTTCTGTTCACAGGTCAGCAACGGCAGCTTGATCCACTCGCAAACACTTCACACACACGGATACACCAGCTGTCCAGTCCAATAGTCAGGATAGCAAACAGGAATCAGCAGCGGTGGCATGGTGTAGCAGAGTCAGCCAGTTCTCAGCCTTGGCATGAGTCAGCAGGAAGGACCAGGAGGGATGCTAGAAGACTCAAGACCTACAGCTAGAATTGCACAGCTAGCTATACCAACAGGCCAAGCTCACTCTCCCCATTACTATTTGCCAAGTCCTATTTATACCCTCTAAAACATCACGTGTCCTCCACGGGCCTTGCTTGAGCCGGTCTGTCTGTCTCAGCTGACCATCACTCTGACAATCAGCCCGAGGCTGCCGAAGCAGCCAGAAACTGCAGCACACCACCAGAAGATATTTTGGTATGTTTCTCTCTATGGAGTCCTGACAAATGCAGCTCCACTACACAATGTAAGGCAGACCAATACATGGGTGTTGTTAGCAAAGAATCCTTGATCGTGTGTCCTTTCACGTGCTTGCTTTAGCAGGCCATGTTTTTCTCCTGTGTCTGCTTCTGTGACACGTTCCTTCACGAGTCGCTATAGTCTTTTACACTCTGTCATGTGTTTGCCCCAGCAAAACACCATCCAACAGACTTTCCAAAGAACCCACGTTTCCACTCATCTTTGAGTGGCGGTGCTGTGAAGGAGGGAAGCAGCCTGAGAGGGCGGAGCCCCATGTGAGGTACTGGTGCACAGGGAGTGCTCACTGCTGCCTGGGAGTGTGTGGCTGAGAGTCACACTTCCGTCCGTCTCACCCCAGGGCCTACCATGGGTGTCTTAGTTTAGGTTTTGTTGCTTTAAAGAGACACCATGACCAATTAAATTCTTTTTTTTTTTTTTTTTTTGGTTTTTCGAAACAGGGTTTCTCTGTGTAGCCCTGGCTGCCCTGGGACTCACTCTGTAGACCAGGCTGGCCTCGAACTCAGAAATCTGCCTGCCTCTGCCTCCTGAGTGCTGGGATTAAAGGCGTGCATCACCACTACCCAGCTCCAATTAAATTCTTATAAAGGAAAACATTTAATTAGGGATGGCTTATGGTTTCTGAGGTTCAGTTCATTATCATGGCGGGGAACAGCCGTATACTGGCAGGCATGGTGCTGGAAAGGTTGAGAGTTCTCTACATCTTGATCCAAAAACAGCAAAAGGAGACCGACTGGTTGTAGCTTGAGCATAGGAAATCTCAAAACCTACCTCTACAGTGACATACTTCCACGAAACAAGGCCACACCTCCAATAGTGCCTCCCAGTCCTTATGAGCCTAGGGGGTCATTTTCATTCAAACCACCACACGGGGGGGTCACCTGGGGAGAGAAAGGACCATTGAGGAACTGTCCAGAATAGACTGGCCTGTGGGTCTGTCAGTGGGTCAGTGCCGGGACAAATGATTGATGTCTGATGGCCCAGCCCACTGTGGGTGGTGCCATCCCTGGGCTGGTAGCTCTTGAGCCAGATAGAGTATGGAAGTCAATAAGCAGCATTCCTCTAGGGTGCTGGTTCTCAGCCTTCCTAAGGCTGCAACCCTGTAACATAGTTAGTTCCTCATGTTGTGGTGGTCACCAGCCATAGAGTTACATTGTTGCTACTTCATAATGTAATTCTGCTACTGTTATGAATCATAGTGCAAATGTCTGATATGGGTCTCTCAACCCACAGGTTGGGAACCACCCACCGCTCTATGGTCTCTGCTTCAGTTCCTGACTGTAGGCCCCTGTGCTGACTTCTCTCAGTAACAGACTGTTACCTGGAAGTGTGAGTTGAAGTAAACCTTTCCTCCCCAAGTTAGTTTTAGTCAGCATTTTATCATAGCAACAAAAGAGCAAACCAGGGCAGTAACTGCCGGGCAGCCAGCTTCGGGCACATTGCGTTTCTGCCTCATTCCTGATCTAGGCAGCCTAGGTTTGAACCCTAGCTCCCCGCCTACAGGTGGATTGCCGCTGATGGAGACTCTTCTTAATGTCATTGCACCTCATCTGTAAAATGTGAGCTCCTACTTTGCAAGCTGCCAGACAGATCCACCTTTTGTTCAGTAATGAGCTGGAAGCTGAAAGACTAAAGTGTTGTAGCAGGGTCCCCACTCTTACCCTCTCCTCCACGAGGGCCTTTCATAGATGCTTGAATTCACCCATGCTCCCCACCAAACAACTCTCTCGTAGGAATTTTACACTTTCTTTGGATTGAAAAAGCATGCTGTGACATATTGTAGATTGTAATGCTCTTTTCCCTTGTTTCCATGACAACTGCCCCTTTCCGACTTCCCTGTATCTCTTGCTGATTTATATCGCCTACATCAATCCTTCCAACATCCTTTCACATTCTTTATTCTGATCATATTGCGTAACAACCCAATACGTGCTTCTGTGTGCCTACTCCTTTAATCTTTAGAGGGTCCGGGAAGGCTCAGCAGGATCTGCCAGCGACAAAGAGAAAAAGTGGGTATCAGAGGATTCTTAGTCACCCATGAGCATTATTAGTGTTGCTAAGATAGTGACAACTGGGTCGTCCCAACCACTAAGTACTACGAACAAAAGCCTAGCATTTGCCAAAACTTTAATTTTTTTTAAAAAAATGCTTCAGAAGGTGAAGGCAGAAAACTGACATTAAGAAGCACAATGTCCTGCTTTTTCAATGTCTACATACTAGGATCTCAGCCTTGAGCCAGTTGGATCTGGTTCCTGTAAACCTGAAGATGATGAGCTCCTTTTACTGTGGGCAGTGTTCTGGGTGCTGGAAGACAAGTTCAGAAATAGAAATGTGCAGGAGAGTGAACACTTTCACGTAGGCCCGAGAGGCCATGGAGAGAAGCATTATGCATGGGAACCAGGAGGCGCTCAGTCACACACTGGAGCTCACTGGGCGGCATGTATGTGGCACAGGTGACTCCTGAGCCTGAGATGGCCTGCCCCCTGGTGTCTGCCCTAGAAACAGCATGTTCGCTCCTACCAGACTGCCACAGTGTTTTATAAAGACAGACACTTGAATGAGCAGGGACCCAGAGCCACTAGTCCATGACTGGATGACTTGTTAGTGAGGACTGAGCCCTCACCCCCCCCCCCC
>NW_022196910.1:13936838-13945441 GCF_008632895.1 Mastomys coucha | reverse complement strand
CCTCACCCCCAACCATCTCTCAAAGGTCCCACCAAGGGATGGGCAAGATGGCTCAGCTGATAAATGCACCTGCCACCAAGCCTGCCGACCCCAGGAGAGAGGGAGAGAACTAACTCCTTCACACATGTATCTCTCCTCCCCCTGCACACACCCAAAATAAATCATTATTAAAAATGCAAGTGTCCCACAATTCCATTTTGTTACTTTTCTCTTTTTTTCAATTAATCATTCCATTCATTGCAAGTAATATCCCACTTGGCATGGATAACATGCCACGCTAGATTCCAGGAGACCCTTTAGGACGTTCTAAACAGCTGGTCAGTTGTTTACTGTTTTCCAGAGTCTGTTGAGTGAGCCGTGAAAGGCCCCATTACATAGGGGGCTTCTGAAATTTTCCATCTCCCCACCTCTGAGTGGAAAGCAATTCTGACCTGGCAGTTATTTTTGGCAAACACCAGCTGCCCTCAGAAAGGGCCCTCAGTGCAGAACGCCCCTGGCAAGCCAGTTGCTGGAGCCTGTGAGTGAAGCTGTAAACTGTGGCCCCCCAGGTGGCCCCAGCAAGTTCTGCTTCCTTCTCTCTTCCTTCCCACTTCCTCTCTCCCAAGGCTCCACTAACAGCCAGGGGTTGTGTGCGTCCCTGGGTCTGTGGGGACTGTGGGGCACAGGTCTGTGCAGTTGCCTCTCTAACAACTGTTCTGTCTCCACAGCCCTGAGCTGCTGGCCCCTCCTCAGCACCCCGCTCTGGCTGGCACACACAACCTCTGCCTGTTCCCACACTGCCCCTTCCAGGAGGCCTGTGTCCTGCGTGAGAGACAGACTGGCTTTCTGTGGGTGCTGTGGGTATCCTATCTGAGGTTTTGTTGGTGGCCGGTGGGTTTGTCCCTTCATTTGCCACACAAAAATAAATCTCATGGGAGGTCCAGGCAAGGCTAATTGGGTACTTGCCCTGCCCACCTACGTTACGAAGGAGCAGGGTGCCCAGGCCACTGTGGCGGACAAGCCATTTCAGGCCACTGAGAAAAACACCACTGTGGCTCTCGTTGACCAACCTTCCGTCCAAACCCCTGGGTCTTCTGCGCTGGCTTTGGTGGTGCAGAAGATGGCGGGCATTGGTTCTCTGGGTTTCCTTGGTCCATCCTGGCATGGCCAGCGAAGCTGTGACATTCTAGTCTCCAGCACCCGGCAGGGACAGTCTCAGCATCCCGCGGCTTCATCCTTTGTTACCTCCGCAGCTCTGGCTCATATGGGCTCCTTACCCAGGAGAACACTGAGGCCCACAAAGGACAAGGCACTGGCTGGGGTCACCTAGCCCGTCAAAGGTCAAGTCACAACTCAGACACAGATCCGGTTTTCCTCCACAGTAGATGACTTTGTCCTTATTCTGTGCCCACCTCCTCTGTTCCCCTAAGCCACTGTCCCTTGCAGAGGGCTGACACTTTCTAGGGTCTGCTCCCCCATAAATCCCAACTGTAAGCATTCAGGAAACCGCAGTCTGGGTATTTTTCTGTGTGTGTGTGTGTGTGTGTGTGTGTGTGTGTGTGTGTGTGTGTGTTGTGTATGTGTTATATGTGGGAGTGTTATGTGTATGTTGTGTGTGTTTTATATGTATGTATATGTTCCATGTGTATATTGTGTGGGTGGATGCTGGGTGTGTGTGGTGCACGTGCTTGTGTGTTTGTGTGTGTTCCAGGCTATTGAGCACCTGAAGCAGAGAAAATGAATCTGTGAATCCCACTGGGTCTGCAGACAAAGGAGCTGTTCGCTTAGCTCTCTGAAAAAGGATGGTGGTGGGTGCTGGAGAAATGGCTCAGGGTTACAAGCACAGGACCTGGGTTCAATTCCCAGCACCAACATGGTAGCTCACAACTATCTGTGATCCAGCTCCAAGGGATTCGATACACTCACACAGACGTATATGCAGGCAAAACACCAACACACATAAAATAAAAATAAATTATTAAAAAAACAAATGGATGGTGATAAGGATGAGCTAGACACCAGATCTGAGTCCAGCACTCTCTGTTTCCTCTCCTTTCTCTCAGGTCAGAGACTGGGGAGGACAGTACAGGGCTTGAAGGCAGAGCCATTTGTGTATGGACATTCATTCTGCTTCCTGGTTTGTGACCCAGCCAAGTGGAAGAACAGAGCTGGAGGGCCTTAATCAGCACATGTCTGGAGATGAGGGTGTGAGGCAGGTCTGGTCACTGATGGACAACGGGGATCAAAAGGACACTTAGTCTCCCCACAAGAGGCACTGCCCCTCTCACTCAAGTAACAAGGTATACAGAAGGGTAGTTGTAGCAGAGCCTAGAGGACCCCAGGGCCACCGGCCTGTATTGTCTCTGTGGAAATGAATGGGGATATTTGTAAGGGTTAGACAGTTGATCTGCAGCCTGCTCCACCTTCCTCGAATCGTTCCCAAAAGCCCTCCCTTGACCTTTAGATTTGTCAGAAACCACTGTCTACTTACCTTCCAAAATGTGTGGCGACCTGCAGCTTCAGGTCGCTGTGCAGGCTACTCTCAGCCTCTCTAGTGTGGTTTTAGATGTCTGTCTGACTCTAACTCCAGCGGACATCCCCCAGCACTCTGTATCCAGGTGCTGCTCTAGACAGCTTCCAAGCAGCAATTCGTGTTAAAGTCTCACAATAACCCCTGTGGCAGAGCCTGTGTGTATGTGTGTGTGTGTGTGTGTGCGCGCATTGCGTGCACATGCGTGTGTATGTGTGTGACTGTGTGCATGTGAGTGTGTGTATATGTGTATGTGTATATTTGTATAAGTGTATGTGTATGCATATGTGAATGTGTATATGTGTGTAAGTGTGTGTGTGCATATGTGAGTGTGTATGTGTGTAAGTGTGTCTATGAGTGTATGTATGTAAGTGAGTATGTGTATTTATGTATATGAGTGTGTATATGTATGTGAGTATGTGTTTGTGTGTGAATGTCTACATGTGTGTGAAGGACAGATGTTGGCTGTCTTTCTGTCTGCATTGTATGTGTTCTTGTGAGTGAGACTCTCTCACTGAATCTGAAGCTCAGCCATTCAGGGAGACTGGCCAACTAGCATACTCCAGGATGTCCCCACCTCCACCCAGGCCCAGTTAGAGTTACAGAGGTGCACCTCAGATTGTGGATTTTATTTGGTACCAGGGATCTAGACTCAGTCAGATCCAGTACAGCAAGTACCTTACACACTATGCCATCTCCCCAGCCCTGATCCTGTAGTATTCTTAATTAATTTTATTGATTGACTGATTGATTTGTGTGTGTGTGTGTGTGTGTGTGTGTGTGTGCATGTGTGTGTGTTGGGCACGCGTGCAAGCATATCACAGTGCATGTATGGATGTCAGAGGACATTGCAGGAGCTGATTTTCTCCTTCCACCATGTGAGTCCCAAGGGCTCATCATGAGGTTTGTGGCAGATTCCTTTACCTGCTGAGCTGTATTACTGACTCTGATCCTGCATTTTTTCTAAGTCCATTGTAGGTGAAGAAACTGAGACAGAAAATGCCAAAATAACTTTTCTGAGGTCCACAGCAGATAATCCACAGAGCTGGGATTTGACTTTAGGCTGACTGTGCCCGGAGCCCATTCTACTCACACCTGGGCTCTCACACCTTCTATTATGTTCCGTGTGCAGGACAGTCATGCACAGGGCCAGCCCACAGTGTGCCAGGAGAATCCCTACAGACAAAACCATGACTGATTGAGAAGTCGTCCCAGGCTGTGTGCCTATCTGCGAGCAGTCAGGGTGAGGAGCTCTGTGTAGAGTCTTTCTGAAAGTCAAGACAAGGAAGTCGTTTGGAAATTCTGAAGGCAGGGTGACTGCCACTCGACTTGGCCATCTCTCTCCTGTCTTCCTCTGTTCCATCTCCAGATACTTATTGAGCATCTAACACATTCATGCTGATGTTAAGGCTGCAATGCAGAACATGATTGTGCCTTCCAGGTTATCGCCTAACAGGGAAACCAGAGAGGAAGCAGTAATGACGCAGAGCTAAGATGCCTCTGTTAAAGGGAACTATGCCCAACTTGCCACAGACTTTCCTGGCTTTAGCACAAAAAGTCCTGAATTCCAAGAAGGCCCTTGTGCCCTGGCAAAAAAAAAAAAAAAAAAAAACCAACCTATTTGTTAACTCAGTGGCTGAAGGGGGAAAGCTACAAGGATAGGGATGTACTACAGCTGGAAAGTGCTTGCCTAGCATGTATGGGGCCCTAGGTTCAGTGTCACACACACACACACACACACACACACACACACTTTTTAATTTTCCTAATTGAATGAAATTGAGGACATGACCACTCCTAGGTGTGGTTCAGGGGAAGGGTTTTATTGCAGATATGAATGAGAGCATTGTCAGAGGCATCTAGAAGAGTCCAGACTGAACATGACCAACAGAATAGACCAGGCTCTAAGGGGAGAGAGAGATGGGGAAAGCAAGAGAGGGAGAGAAGAGAGGGAGACCAAAGATGTCCAGCTGAGCCAGAGCAGTCCTATTGAAAAGATCTTCTTTCCTCGTGCATCTCAGAACTTAGCTGCAAGCATGGTAGCATAGGCCTTTAATCCCAGTGCAGGGTGGCGGGGGAGGTGAGGGGTGTGGACAGGCAGGGAGATCTCTGTGATTTGGAAGCTAGCCTTGTCTACACAGTGAGTTCCAGGCCAGCCAGGGCTCCGTAGTGAGACCCTGACTCAAACAAACAAACACCCTGTTGAGTGTATTCTTGGGTTCCCTTTTGGGCTCGAGATCCCATCCCATTGATCTCCAAGTCTCTTGCTTTGCCAGCCTCACACACATTCAATCACTTGGACTTTGTAATGACTCTTGAAATGGGGAAACAGATTTCTCTGGCTTTGTTCTTCTTTTCAAAGTTGTCTGAGTTATTCTCATTCCCCTTCCTTTCCATATAAAGTTTAGAATAATCTTATTCATCGCTAAACAGTTCTTGCTGGCAGCTTAACACAGAATCAACTTTTTACTATGGTGAACCTGCCAATCATGATTATGGGGTGTTTCTTTATGTATTTATAGCTTCTTGAATTCCTTTCATAAATATTTTATAGTTAGCAGCATAGAAGATTCATATATGGGCTAGGGATGGAACTCGGCTGCTTGCCTGGGATGCACAGACCCCTGGATTTGATCCACTGTGCTGTGTAAGCTGGCTTGGTCTTAGCACTCAGGAGGCGGCAACTAGAGGATCGCAACTTCAAGGTCTTTTTGAATTATATAAGAGAGCAGAGAGGTTTGAGACCAATCTGGGCTAAGAAAACTCACAAACTGTATGTTGGTAGGTTGACACCTAAGAACTTAATTTTGCTGTGCAATTACAAGCAACATTGTATTTAACAATTTGGTACTCAATAAGTGCTCTTTGCTTGAATACACAATTACAGTTGGTTATTGTGTATCCTTACATACTGTGTCCTTCCCAAACTTGTTAGTTTGAGAGTTGCTTTTGCTGTGGCCGGTTTTGAAGACAGCATTGCCAACCTACTATTTGCAAACATGGTATCCGTTAGCACACTTTTCCTTCTGGTCTCTGCACCTTGTATGTATTTTTCCTCCCTTATTCCATCCAAATACTATACTGTATAGAACTTCTGGAGTAAGCCCATTCCCTCCTCATCTATGCGGAAAGCCCCTAGCCTTTCTCCATTAAATATGGCAGCTGAGGCATTTTTTCTTCTACATATTTCTTTATTAAATTGAGAAAATGCTCCTCTATCTAGTTTTTCTGGGAGTTTGTTTGTTTTCTGAGACAGGCTCTCAACATGTTGTCTTAGCTGGCTTGGAACTTACAATGTAGACAAGATGGGCCACAAATTCACAGAGATCTGCTTGTCTCTGCCTCCTAGTGCTGGAATGAAAGACATAAGCCACCTCATCCGGCTCTGAGAATTCTTTTAAAAATCCTGAATGGGCATTGCATTTTGTCCAAGAACACGGCTGCGTGAATACACTCATTGATAGGATCATGCGGTTTCTCCTTTTCGGCATGTGAATATGGAGAGTTGTTTTGACTGCTTTTAAAGTTTTCTACTCTCCTGGTGTCTCAGTCGCTGTTCTGTTGCTGTGAAGAGACACCAAGGCAACCCTCAGAAATGAAAGCATTTCATTGGGAGCTTGCTTACAGTTCCAGAGGCTAGCCCATTATCGTAGCAGGATTAAGGTGGAGGAGTAGCTGAGCGTTATAACCTGATCCTCACATACAGAGAGACATTACGCCCGGCCGGAGCTTTCAAAACCACCAGTGACACACTTCCTCCATTAAGGATACACCTACTTCAACAAGGCCACACCTATAGGAGCCCATGAGGACCATTCTTATTAAAACCACCACACCTGGCATCCCGGGAACAAATCCCACTGGCAATGAAGTATAACTTCTCTTCATATTTCTGAACACTTTACTAAGGATATTTGTGTCCATATTCAATCCTGACCTACAGTCCTCTCCACCCAAGTACTGGCCACCCTACTTCGCTTTCAAAGTCCGCTGAGACCGGGCTCAGGGTGCTGTAGCTGGGGGTCTTTGTACTGTCTGTCGCTTTACCATCACAAGCATGCTAGTTTTATAAAATTAACTAGAAGTGTCTCCCCCTCTTCTATTTCTGAAAGAGAGCATGTAAGAGATTGTGCCGACTCCTCTTTCAACATTTAGTAAATTCTTCAGTGAAACCATCTGCAATTGGAGACTTCATTCCTGTGAGTTTTTAAATTATAAACTCAATTTCCTTAACAGTTGTGGCTATATTTAAATTCATAGTCCATACGGGATGAATTGTATTCTTCAAGAATTTGGTGTATTTTAAGTTATCAATCAGATGTTCTCAGAGATCATTTTAACTTTGCTCTCCTTTATTCCTCTCACGTCAAAGCAAATGCTGATTTCCCTGGAGCCTGGGCACCCTCTCTAGGGGATGCCCCACAAACGGGGGTCAGTCTGGATTTCAAACAGAACACCATTCTGAGCATCCAGGAAGAAACTTGGGGAGGGGAGTGGTTCCCAGAACTGACGAGCCTTGGAGACTGCTGAAGTGTCCTGGGGCCAGGTAGGGCTTGTGACTTTCCACTTAACACCACCCTCCTAGAGAACCATCAGAGGGAACCAGTAGAAGCCTCTTTCTCAAGACCAGATTTAAATCAAAAATTGGAACTCTAGCCAAGTGGTGGTGCATGCCTTTAATCTCAGCACTCAGGAAGCAGAGGTGGATAGAGGTGGGTCTCTATGAGGTCGAAGCCAGCCTGGTCTACATAGTAAGTTCCAGGACAGCCAGGGATATACAGAGAAACCCTGTCTCAGGAAAAACAAAAAACAAACAAACAAACAAACAAATGGAACTCTGGGTACTACCACTAGGTGGCACTCTGGACATGCACTTGCCACCTGTGGTTCAGAGCACTTCTGTTGAGCCAGGAATGTCTGTGGGGCATTTTGTTCCTTCCATGAGATGCAATTTGAAGACATGTTAGGACCTCTGGAACTCCAAGCTTGCACTTGATTCCTGCAGCTAAAGAGAGGAAATTGGAGAGATGGGGCTGGCTGGAGGCCCCCTTAGAGGTCCACCGTGTGGAAAAGCACTGCTCAGACAGGAGTCTCCACACTGAACCTTCCTGGTCAGGTGGCGGCAGCAGCTGATGATATACCTCATATTGGTAAACTGTCATGCGCTGCTTGAACTTTGGAAGTTGGATTCTCCTCTGCCTCCATTTCAGACCCAAGCATGTTCCTCTCAAAGTGTCCTCCAAGGCCCCCTAGCTGGCTAGCTAGGGATTAGCTGCTCTGCCCCCTCCCCCAATCCTGCAACAAGAGGGAAGAGAATATCAAAATAGCTCAACAGTACAAATATCATCTTTAAAAACAGCTAAAAGGTGGAGCTGGAGAGTCGCTCACCAGTTAAGAGCATTGGCTGTGTTCAGTTCCCAGCACCTACACGCAGCTCAAAACTCCAGTTTCAGAGGATTGCCCACTTCTGGCCTCTGCAGGCATCAAGCACACATACATCCATGCAGGCAAAACACTCATACATAAAACATAAAAATAATAACATTTACCAAAAAAAAAATAGCTAAAAGGCAAACCATTTCCAAAAGAAATCACTAATTTTTAATCTCTAGACATAAAAGTGCCTACGGTGGGAAAGAGAAGCCAGAAGTTTAGCTGTGACAGCTTGGCCATGGAGAGGAAGCTTAATTGGGACCCCCCCCCCCCACTGACTGCCTCAATTTCCCCAGTCAGTTTCTGTCGTGTGCCTTGGGTAAGGTGCATATGGAATCTCTGCCAGATTCTGGCTTGTGTTCAAATCCCTGCTGGACTATGTACCAACCTGTCAACAGGGAGCACCATCCCTTCTGTCCATCTGTAAGATGAAGGTAAGGCCAGCCTCCTCCGTAGGATTGTGGGGTCCCTGCCCAGGCAAGCAGGAGAAGAGCTAAGCATTTGGTGGGTGTTCGGATGGCTTTACCACTTTTATTCATTTATGTCCTTTGACCTCCCAGTGTAGCCCACACTTGGAGCACAAAAGCCCAGGCTCCGGCTTCCCCAAGTGTGCCAACATATGAATTAAATAAAGAAGTGGTAATGAAAGGCGGGGGGGGGG
>NW_022196910.1:13931072-13936618 GCF_008632895.1 Mastomys coucha | reverse complement strand
AGAGAGAGAGAGAGAGAGAGAGAGAGAGAGAGAGAACACCAGCCACCCCTGGGAGAGGGGCAGATAGAGTCCACAGATCCTCAGGGAACCAACATGAACTTTAGATCTAGTTTTGAGGAGCAGTTGGGACTAGGGGGCTGGGGGTGTGTTCCTTCCTATCAGTGGCTCAGCTCAGGACCTGCAGGAACATCAGATTACATTGCTAATGATCACTGAAGGGAACAAATGGGGTTCCTGGAGAAAATCTGCTCTAGGATTAAGCCTTCGCACCATGGGTGATGCTCATTTTGCTCGTGGTCTGTCCTCCTCCGGTGTGGCTTCAGTTTCTTGTCACAAAAACTGTTGTTCCAAGGTGATCCAAAAGGATGATGGAAGCAAGATACAGGGACAGGGCAGGTGCAGGTTAAGGGGACTTGGGAAGAGACCGGGGCTCCTCAGGCAGGAGTCTGAGCTCTCACCAGCTAGCTGTGAGGGACAGATTTCATCCTGGTTAATAGCACTGGCTGTGACATGGTCTCTGTCAAGCATGCACTTCACAGGCACAAACAAGACTGTGAGAACAGTGGTGAACGTGCTTACAGCCTGTATCGGCCTTTCTCCTCTCTGCCTACAAGCCTGAGATTCCTTCAAGCATGGTTATAACTTCATCTACAGCAAAAGTGCGTCTTAGCTTATATGTGCAATGCTTGTGACTACTCAGTGTACCTCAAGGACTCTCTGTAGTCCTACTCAGTGTGCCTCAGGTACTCTCGGCAGTCCTACTCAGTGTGACCCAGGTACTCTCTGCAGTCCTACTCAGTGTGCCTCAGGGACCATTCTATGATCTTGCTTACTGGAGGAAGCAAGGGAGGCCTGGACAGAGGAAGGGAAAGAGGGAGAAAGGCTAGGGATGTAGCTCAATTGGTCTGGTACTTACCCAAATGCTGGAGGCCTCCAGTTGGATCCCCAGTACAACCTAAAACCATGTATTACTACAGGCCCATCTGTAATTACAACATTTGGAGGGTAGAGGCGGAAGTTTCAAAGTTCAAGTTCATCCTCAGCTATAAGCTGAGTTAGAGGCCAGCCTGGGTTACATGAGAACCTGTCTATAAAATATTAAATAATAAAAGAAGGGAAGAGTTTTTCAGCAACCCTTTGAGATTTAACCAATGCCATTTCAACAGTGGTGATGTGGCAGATGCATCTCTAACTGCATAGTGGCCAGGAGTTCTTTGCAAAACCTCTACCAAGGAGAAGGCAGGGTTCCTGCCTGTACTGCAGAGGAGACTCTCAGGATGAGCCTGCAGGGAATGCAGTCAGAGTTTACAAGGGAGAGATTTGAACAGAGGCTTGTGCACAGGATTACCTGAAAGAGCGGCACTCAGAGGCTCACAAGACACATGTAGGTATGAGAGCAGATTTCTCAGGAAAGCCACACCGAACACTTTGGTTTTACAGTGGCCATATCCAGGTTTCTTACGCTGTCAAAGTACAGGGGGCACACGCAGAACTTGGTCACAGTGTCAACTTCTCATCCCACTTTACACGGGTCCAAATGAGGAGCCGGTGGACCCTGGCAGCTTTTAAACCACCAGCACGTGTCCTGGGTAGTAGAAGTGTGCTTCCCATGGCTGCCATGACAAGCCACTACCCACTCGGTGGCTTACAGCAGTCAGGTTTATTCTCTTACAGTAGTAGAGGCTGTTGGCAGAGCTGCACCCACCTGCTTGCCTCACTGGGCTTCTGGAGATCATGGCTTCTCTCGCTGTGTGACCCCTCCTGTGTGTCACTTCAACCTCTCACTCTGTTGTCCTCTCTCCAGCCACCTGGATCCTCCTCCATCCATTAAGGATCCTCATTATTAACGTGGGCACATCTGGGCAATCCAGAGTGATTGTCTGTCTCTGTATCCCTAAGTTAGTAATGTGTGCACGTTCGTTGCCTTTTATTGCACAAGGCAACATATTCAAGTTTCAGGCAGGAGTGTGCCCCTCTCTGGGAGCCTTCAGTTGGCCTTTGAATGAAAATGAGGCCAGGATCCCTCCTATGTGTGGTTGAGGAGTTGGATATTATTGTAGATATGAGAGAGTGCACAGCCAGAGACATCTGGAAGAGTCCAGACTGAACATGGCCAGAACACACCAGGCCACGAGAAGGGGAAGCAGCGGAGAGAGGGAAGAGGAGAGAGGGAAGAGGAGAGAAGGCAAAGGAACAAAGAGAGGTTTCGGAGCTGAGTCAAGAACAGAATCAAGACACCGGGTATCCACAATGACTGAGTGATATAGAAAAGAGAGGCTGGGGGTAAGGGAAGGGAAGCTCGGGGCTGGAGAGTTTAGGGTAGGGACAGGGGTGACAGGTAAGTGCTGAGAGAAGCCAGGCATTCTAACTGGTACTTGGTACTTTGGATGCTGGGAGAGACTAGAGGCCAGAGCCCACTTTGATGTGTTAATAGACACCCCAGAATGCTTTGAGATTTATTGGTTTATTTTGGATTTGCTTGTTTGTCTAGGTCTCACCATGCAGTCCTGGCTGGCCTTGAACTCATGATGTTCACTACCGCCAGTGCCTGAGTGTTGGGACTACAGGCCTGTAGCACTACATTTAGCTAGATACGGTGTACTGCACTGATGTCTTTAGATCTGGTATCAGAATACCTGTGCCCTCCTTTCCCCTCTCCAGTTCCGATGTTGACATCTTGACCCCCACGTTCATAATAGGAGGTGCGGCTTTGGGGGAGGTAATTAAGCTTAACTAAGGCCACACAGAGCTCCATAGATGGTGTGGCAGTTAGTTCTGATTATCAGCTCCTGACTGGGGCAAGCCTTCTGGTGTGTGCATGAGGGCATTTCCCGAGAGATTTTATGGAGGAGGGAAGACTGACCCTCAGTGTGGAAGGCACCATCCAAGGACTGGAATCCAAAGTTGAAAGAAAAGAGAAAGAGGAGGCAGCCAGCCCTGGACCAGCATTCCCCCCCACCCCCCACCCAATCACTTCCCAGTCCTGGACCAGTATCCTCCACCCCCATCCCCAATCACTTCCTAGCCCTGGACCAGCATTCCCCCATCACCTGTTCACTTTCCAGCCATGGACCAGCATCCTCCACCACCCTTTCACTTCCAGAACCACAGAGATGTGAAGAGTCCCCGCTGGTGTTCCTGTAGCCGCGATTGTCTTCCCTGCCTTGATGCACTATCAGCACCGCCTCCATCAGCACCACCTCCATGAGCTCCGCCTCCATCAGCTCCGCCTCCATCAGCTCTGCCTTCAATCACTGTTCCCGCCCTAATCATCAACACCACCACCGGCTGCTGTCAACAGGAGGAGCAGGATAGGAGGATCATTTGTACTGACATCCAGTATGCAAGCAGTGATCAAGCCAATTTCATCAAACCTGATAAGGGCAAAAGCTAATAGTAGCAGCGGATGTGTTGTTAATTAATGAAACAAGTTTTTTTTTTTTAAATCCAAATAGTGTTTTACACATTCATAATTTTCCTTCCTCAAGGACAATCAGGACCCCTCCTTCTCCTTCTCTTACTTTAGTCCCCTTTCACTTCTGCATCCTTAATGGACCATGACTAACTGGAATTCTTTCTGGGATGAGTAAAAGACACTGAGGAGAGAACTCATAACGAGACTTTAGAAATACATTTCCACGTAGTTGAAATAGTTGAGTAGCTTCCCAGAGAGGCTAGCCATAGTAGTCAGCACATGGGTACACAGAGACTCTCGGAACACTGGGATTCCTGGATGCTCTGGCGTACTTGCTCACTAGTGCATGGTGAGCTGCCATTCATTCATTTCTTCATTCATGTATGGAGTGGCTGCTGAAAGGTAGGTACACCCTGTCCTGTTCTCCAGAAGGTTCACTAATAAACATATGATTCTATGTCTTTAAAAGCAACTCAGAGGCAACTCAAAAAAAAAAAATTCTCTCATCCACAGGACCAGAAAGAAAATGGAAATTGTTTCTAGCAGTCAGTGTCTAACAATGCTATGGGGAAGATTCTCATCCGAGCGGGTGATGGTGAAGAACTTGAAGAACCCACAGTGTTTTGTGACGTAAGCTGTAGTGTGCCAAGGAGAAGCAAGGTGCTGCTGTTATTAATGACACAGCAATCATAAAATGTGACAGAGCTTTACAGAGTAATAAGAGAAGCACATAGAAAACTCTACATATTGTGACTATGGCTATGTGAATATTATGCAGGTTTATAAAAGTCACTTTTAGGGCCGGGTAGTGACGGTACACACTTTTAATCCCAGCACTGGAAAAAGAGGCAGATGAGTTTGAGGCCAGCCTGATCTACATATGGAGTTCTAGGACAGTCGCGGCTACACAGAGAAACCCTGTCTCATAAAACCAAAAAAAAAAAAAAAAAGAGTTATGTTTAGAAAGCCATAATTAATAAGTGAAAAGGGTCACTTTGTAAGGCCGCCTGGACTATGAGTAGTTAAAATATAC
The DNA here is from genome assembly GCF_008632895.1 of Mastomys coucha. Taxonomy (NCBI): domain Eukaryota; kingdom Metazoa; phylum Chordata; class Mammalia; order Rodentia; family Muridae; genus Mastomys; species Mastomys coucha. The sequence goes on along the minus strand of NW_022196910.1, from coordinate 13,932,170 downwards.
CCCTGAGGCTTTTCCACAGTGAGCTCTGTATTTCACATCTTCTAAAGAACAGTGTTCCAGCGGGCTGCCAGGTCTCAAGGTCTGCCTGGAAGGGTGCTGTTCTGATCTCCCTAACAGCTGCCGTATACCTTGAGGCGAAGGAGACGCTGCCCGTGGAGAGAGATGGATGGGCGCCTCAAGATTTGGGCAAGCTACTGGATGGAGCTTTCTCCTTGGTGAGACATCACCCTTCCTAACTGCTGCTGCTTTCAGAGATTGGAATTTGGACTGAGCCTTCTGCCCCAAGCTGCACTCATACCACCCTCTTCCTAAACATCTCCTAGGACAGATTTTTATTTAGCCCAGGCTGGCCTTGAACTCTTTATATAGCCAAGGCTAACCATGATCCAATCCTCCTACCTCCAGCTCCCAGGTTTTGAGATTACAGGACTGTACTGCCACATCTGTTGTATGTGGTGCTGGGGACACCACCCAGGACTCCATGCCTTCTAGGTAAGCACTGCACCAACTGAGTTCCATGCCCAGCCCCTCCCTCTCATGGCATCTTACAAAATCATCAACTCCTTTTAAGGAGCTGCGGGGCTGGAGAGATGGTTCAGTGGTTAAGAGCACTGACTGCTCTTCCAAAGGTCCTGAGTTCAATTCTCAGCAACCACATGGTGGTTCACAGCCATCTGTAATGGGGTCTGATGCCCTCTTCTGGTGTGTCTGAAAATAGCTATAGTGTACTCATACACAAAATAAATTAACCTTTAAAAATTAAAAAAAAAAAAATAAGAATAAGCTCCTCAGAGACAGCCACACCTTCACCCACCTGGTCCACAGTCCATGTTCCAGTCTTGGATACACACCTCCTTGATGCTCTTTTTTTTTTTTAACTGTTATTTTTTTTTTTTAAAGAATCATCATGGGTAAACTCTGTTTGTCAGAACCACCATAAAGAGCCAGTTCTTACAAACATGCTCCTAGCTCGACATGGTGGAGGCAAAGGCAGGCGAATCTGTGTGAGTACAAGTCCAGCCTGGTCTACATATGAAGTTCCAGGGCTACATAGTGAGACCCTGTCCCCACCCCAAAACAAGCCCCCCCCCCAATCTC
>NW_022196910.1:13906993-13930708 GCF_008632895.1 Mastomys coucha | reverse complement strand
GGCAGGGAGGCAGGGAGGGAGGGAGGGAGGGAGGGAGGGAAGAAAGAAGGTCAGGGAGGTGCTGACCCAAGATGCGTGCTTCCTTCCCCTTCAAATTCACCATTAAACAAACCTGGGGAGAACAACTGGGTTTCTCCTCATGTCTTCTCATATAGTGGCATCCCAGCCTCGATGGAGGCATCCACAAACCTAATTTCAATCAACAGTCAGCAACCAGTCTGCACTGTAACCCAGTGAATGGCAAGTTTATGAATTTGGACAACTGGCTGAATTTGCTGTTGTTGTTATTTTTAAAAGATTTATTTATTTTGTCTTAGGCATAGTGTTTTGCCTGCATGTATGTATGTGTACAGCATGCGTGCAGTGCCTGTGGAATCTAGAATGCAGTTTCAGATCCCCTGGAACCAGAGTTGCAGACTGTTGTGAGTGCCATGTAGGTGCTGGGAATTCCTCTGGAAGAGCAGCAAGTGCTCTTGACAGTTGAGCCCTTTCTCCCAGACCCAGACAGGCTTCCTTCTCTTATAGTTAGATGCCATCTTGGGCCCTGGAATTTGGCAAGTGTGGGTTTCTGTATATGAGGATGCAATGACAATATGCCACTTTGGTGATTCTGAGATGCACACATGCCATGCTTTCGAAATGTCTTACAATCTTTGACTCACAGTCAGTGACACAGGTCAACATGGTCGTCATTGCTTGATACCTTCTGGTAAGCTCTGGAAAGCTCCCGTAACAAACTTTAATTGAATTGAATTGAGACGAGGTCTCTCTACGTAGTCATAGCTGTCCTTGCTACATAGACTAGGCTAGCCTTGAACTCACAGAGATCCTACTGTCTTTGCCTCCCACGTGCTAGGATTAAAGGTGTCCCACAGGGCCCAGCGAGCCCCGGGTATCTGTGAGAAACTCCTATGCCAGATAACACACATGGGTAGAAAGCCTCCTTCAACATCATGGATGTTGGTGACTTTGCATGGAAAATCACCAGCACCAGCAGGACAAAGCTGAAAGTCACTAAGAGTTGGGGATCACATAGTTAATTTATTTCAGTCATATTTCCCTCCTTAGATGCATGCCCAATAGCAGGTGATATGGCTAGGTAAGTGATTCTAAACAAGGGCTTTCAGTATGTCTAAAGTAAATGCTTGAAGAGATAAAGGCACTTTGGGTCCCAGTTCCACCAAAAAGAACACACTGTCACCAACATCAACCTCACCTAAATTCCCTGAAAGTTCCTGGGACCTCAGCTTTATAATCACTGACTGAAGGGGTGGGGGGGAGAGAGGAGGTGGGGAGGAGACAGAATCTTCAAGAAGTTTGTATGAAGAAATTGAAACATTATTTGGGGACTGGGTATGGTGGCACATACCTTAATCCCAATACCCAGGAGGTAGAGGCAGAAGGATTAAATGTTTAAAGCCAACCTGGAGGCTCAGCATAAAAGTACTTTATTGCTCAGGCTGACAACATGAGCTTGCTCCCCAGGACCACTTCTGGCAGGAGAAGGTTGACTCTTGCAAATGGTCTTCTAACCTCCACACGTGTGCTGTGGCATGAACACCCCTCCACATAAATAAATAAATAAATATAAAACAAGTCAAAGCCAACCCAATCCACATAGCAGGCTATCTCAAGACAAACAAAACATCATTTTTGTGTTAAACAAAATGCAGCTATGTTACCAAGGGGTTTTAAAATACAATTTAAGCAAGTGGACATATTTTTGGCTTCCTGGCCAACCTCAGATACAACGAGTCTGATCCCTAGAGTTGAGTGGTCATTTTCGCCTGTTCCAAGGCTGCTGCTATGGAAAAGTTTGACTAACTCCTTTCACAAAGAGCCCCTTGATTCTCTCAGCCATTGGTCATTAAGCAGAAAAACACACCCAGTTCCTTCTGTCCTGGGCTGCTGTCCACGGCTGTTCATCATGACCATCGTCTGTCTATTTATTGATGGACAGTGTCTTCAGAGCCGCAGGCATCTTGGCAGAGTGTTCCCTGTAGTTTCAGCCTAGGAGACCCAGGTAGTGTGGTTTCCAAGGTTAAGTCAGAGACCACCCTCGATTTGGAGTGTGAATATCTGGCTTTGAGGTTGGGATGGATGCTTACACTAGTGGCGCTCTTGGTGGGGAGCCCTGTGGATAGAGCCAGCTAAGTCCATGTTTATGGACTCTCTACACATCTCCAGTAAGGTCTCTTCACTGTACTAGAGAGAGAGAGAGAGAGAGAGAGAGAGAGAGAGAGAGAGAGAGAGAGAGAGAGAGAGAGAGAGAGAGAACAGTTTAGGTATCCTTAAGAACGCATGTGCAAGCCAGGAGGTGATGGTACTCCCAGGACTCAGGAGGCAGAAGCAGGGGAATCTTTTGAGTTCAAAGCCAGCTTAGTCTACAGTGAGTTCCAGGACAGACAGGACTACAGAGAAACTCTGTTTTTGTTGTTGTTGTTGGTGGTGGTGGTGGGTTTTTTTGTTTGTTTGTTTTGTTTTTTTGTTTTTTCGAGACTGGGTTTCTCCGTGTAGCCCTGGCTGTCCTGGAACTCACTCTGTAGACCAGGCTGGCCTTGAACTCAGAAATCCGTCTGCCTCTGCCTCCCAAGTGCTTGGATTATAGGCATGCGCCACCACCTCCTGGCATTGTTGTTGTTTTTTTAAAAACAAACTAACAAACAAACAAACCAGGGAGCTGGAGAGATGGCTCAGTGGTTAAGAGCACTGACTGCTTGTTCTTCCTGAGGTCCTGAGTTCAATTCCCAGCAACCACACAGTGGTTCACAACCATTTGTAATGGGATCCGTTGCCCTCTTCTGGTGTGTCTGAAGACAGTGACAGTGTACTCACATACATAAAATAAATAAATCTTGAAAAACAACGACAACAAAAACCAAACCAAACAAACACACACATATACCCCTCAAAAAAAGAGAACCCTTACATGCTAAGATCAGAAATCGGGCACGAAGACAGAATGTCTAAACTACAGAGGGATGGTGGTGACTGCTATAAACTACAGGAAAGTGAAGAAGCAGATAAGATAAGGGGCAGATGTGACTCTAAGTATAGCAACCAAATGGCAATGACAGAATTAAGGCATAAACAGCCAGAGGTGCTAGCTCAGCTAGGTTTGAAGGTACCACAGGTGTGTCTAGGCTGCAGGAAGAGGAGAGAAGGTCAACCAAGCATGGTAGCCAGTGGGCGATGCGGCTCACAACAGCCCTTGTGTGCTTCTCCAACTGCTGAGTTGGTGATGGACCCAGCCACTTGCTTGTGATGAGTGGCTTATGGTAAGCTGATAGGGTCATATATCTTCTTAGTGGTACGTTCAGTTACTTTCTTGGCTTGCCCTTCCCCCCATCCTAAGATTTATTTTTATTTGTGTGCACATATGTGAGTGCGGCCACATGTGTTCAGGTACTTGGAGAAGCAGAAGTGGGTACTGGATGCCCCAGAGTTGGAATTACAGGTGATTGTGAATCACCCAGCATGGGTACTGGGAACTGAGCTTGAGTTTTCTGAAAAAGCAGAAAGTGCTATCTCTCCAGCCTTAGGGTAGTCTGTGTGGCAGGGAATGGGGGTAGGCAGCCCCTGGAGAGAGCAAGAGCCAGGGAGCAACTGAGACTTTCAGTCCAATAATATGAAGAATGAAGTCATGTCAACAATGGGTGAGCTGGCTGCAGCTCTACCCCTGGGTGAGCTTGAAATGAGTCCTTGAACCTGCTAAGTGTGGGACTGCAGCCAGAGAGGGTCCTAAAGGCCCAGTTAGACCAGGTTTCCCCAAGGAGCCAGGAGTTGGTACATACATTTTCAGGGTGTGCAGTTATGGGTGATTTGTCATTCAGTAGTTCATAACTAATATACAAGGGTTTGGGGCCTAGGTCCCTAGGATGAAGTTGCCATTTACCACAGTGGATGAATGTAGGTGAAGTGCATGGGAGGGGAGGGTACTACAAGATTGGCTTACTGGGTGTGCAATATGCACTTAGCTCTGTTTTGTGATTATGTCTTTCGTGTGTTTTTTTTTTTTTCCAAGTGGCAATTAGCTACTAACATCCGTGATCTGTGTCTCCCAAGGAGCGCTTTAAACCAAAGTTAATTAAGGCAGCTTCAAAAATCAGAAGCTATAATAATTTGAGTCATAATTATTTCTAGAGACGAAGAACATTGGATACAGCACCAGCAAACAAAACCCTGACATTTCACTTTAAATTTTTTTTTAAAAAAGTAATTTCTTTTTTCCAGGAAAAACTGGGATGAAACTGATCGTTGTATATCTAGAAGGGAAATATTTGGGGAGTGACCTAACAGCCCAACCGTTGGAGAGAAAGAACATTACATTTCAGCATCTGAGAAGGGGCACATTGTTAGGAAGCTATGTAGTATGTCCAACCTACTGAGGTTTTGAATTAAGTAGCCCGGTGGACTCCATGGTGCTCAAAAGTCAAGTGTGAAAATAAAGGGGAGGAGATAGGGCCTGCAAGCCATGGAAGAGGAGGAAGAGGGGAGAGGGGAGGAGGAAGGAGGAAGCTGCTGAGGGAGGCTGCTAATATCAGGCAGCGCCCACCCCAGCTTCTGTTCCAAGATGGCACCATTTCGCGTTTGGTCCAAGAATCGCAAGAGCACCCAAACCCAGAGGGAAACTCAAGTCACCCGGCAACTCTGGTGATCCCACCAGAAGTCCTTGCCTGTGACTGGTTTAGGAATAGCATTCCATGTGGCTGTAGCCAGGAGGTATGGAAGAGGTCTCTACTGCAGCATCTCCGGGAGGCTGTAGCCAGGAGGTATGGAAGAGATCTCTACTGCAGCATCTCCGGGAGGCTGTAGCCAGGAGGTATGAAAGAGGTCTCCACTGCGGCATCTCTGGGAGGACTTTCTCCTTTGAGACCATTGGGCGGATGCTTTGCTTTGGACATTGCTGTCTGCATGTGAAATGGCGCTAGGGCCGCCATCTTGGGACCATGAGTGTTGGTGACGAGTAATACTGTCAACTTGTTACGGCCTAGGCTCACATAGGAGACAAACTCCTTTGGAATGTCTGTGATGATGTTGCTAGATTGGGTTATAATTAAGGTGGGAAGCCCCATTCTGAACACAGGGCTGAAGTCCTGGACTGAACACAGGAGGAAACAAACAGTGCTAGCATGCTCTCTTTCTTTCTTTTTCTTTCTTTCTTTCTTTCTTTCTTTCTTTCTTTCTTTCTTTCTTTCTTTCTTTCTTTCTTTCTTTCTTTTGTTTGTTTGTTTGTTTTGAGACAGGGTTTCTCTGTGTAGCCCTGGCTGTCCTGGATCTCACTCTGTAGACCAGGCTGGCCTCGGACTCAGAAATCCACCTGCTTCTGCCTCCCAAGTGCTGGGATTAAAGGCGTGTGCCACCACCACCCCGCGAGTTGTCAGGCGCGTGCTCTGTTTCTTGACGGCAGATGCAGCATGAGCAGATGCCTCATGGTCCTGCTGTTATGGCTTCCCTACTGTGAAAGGCTATAGCCTTGAACTTTGAGCCTCCCTTCAGTAAGGTGCTTTTGCCACAGCAAGGAGAAAAGTAACAGACACAGGTGGAATCAGGTGGCCAAAGAGAAGCAGAGGGACTTACATCCTTAATACCAAGTTGAGTTGCCATGATTTCTGGTTTTAGAGTTGATTTTATAGGCTTTATTTTTATAGGCAAGGGGTCACTTTCCAGTGGTTCCAGCTATTTTTGAGATGGATTTTCTGTTACTGGCAGCCAGAACCAGGAGAAGGTCCAGTTGTTGGGCACGGTCAATGGACTCATTGTATATCGTAGGAAATACAGGAGAAGGTGATGGGGCCGGGGATGTGAGAAATGGTGAGAAATGAAGAGCTATGAAGAGCTCGGCTTAAGATGTGCTCAGGTAGCCTGTCTGAGGGACACCCTGGTGTGCTTCTAAAGGGTGTGGGAAGTCTTACAGTAGGGGTAAATGGGTTGCTGCCATGCAGGTCTGACCTGGGTTTGGAACACTTGTATCACTAGCAGAAGACCACCAGCTTTAGCCTACATCCCACCCAGTAGGAGTTCCTGTGGGGTGACAGACAATCTCAGCTCTTGTTTTCCTGTCCTCCAGACCAGCGACATACCTCAGCACTGCCACTCTCAGATGGTGTCGCACAAATAGACTCTGAGCAATGGGATGTGTTAGCTGTTTTGTTCCTCACCTGCCAGCCGATGGAGAGAATCCAGGGGCTGCATGACAGCTAATCCTGGTTGTCAACAGAGTCTCGACCTCTTCCTCTTCCTCTTCTTCCTCCTCTTTCTCGTCCTCCTCCTCCTCCTCTTCCTCCTCCTCCTCTTCTTCATCATCATCCTCCTTTTTCTTTGAGACAGAGTTTCTTGGGCAGTGGTGGCACATGCCTTTGATTCCAGCACTTGGGAGGCAGAGGCAGGCAGATTTCTGAGTTCGAGGCCAGCCTGGTCTGTAGAGTGAGTTCCAGGACAGCTGGAGCTATACAGAGAAACCCTGTCTTAAAGAGAGAGAGAGAGAGAGAGAGAGAGAGAGTTTCTTTGTATAGCCCTGGATGTCCTGGAACTCACTCTGTAGACCAGGCTGGCTCTGAACTCAAAGATTGCTGGCCTCTATCTCCAGAGTGGTGAAATTAAAGGCATGTGCCACCATCACCTGTCAGGGCATTTTTTTGATTGCTAATTGGTGTAGGATGGCTCAGCCATTGTGGAGGGTCCCAGCTGACTTGAGCCATGTAAGAAATCAAGATGAATGTGCCCCTGGGCTTGCTCAGCATTCCCGTGATGTTTCTTTGTTAAGTTCCTGCCTTGCGCTCCTACCTTGGCTTCCCTTGATGATGCAAGATGAAACAAACCCTTTCCTCCTGAAGCTTTTTATTTTTTTAGTCATGTTGTTTAACATAGCAGCAAAAAATCAAAGTAGAATGTTTACTTCTCTAAAGGTGGTAGGACCTGGGAGAACAGAACCAGTGAATGAGGCAGACTAAAGTCTCATGAAATAGCCAACTTTATCCAGTCAGTTTATACTGTGAGTATTAAGAGGAGTCATGTGAGCAAAGTTCACAATCACAGGGGCGAGCCACTCAGGGTGGACAAGCCACACACAGCTGCATGTGGCAAAAACATATTTTTCCATAGAGTCACATAAACAAATCACAATAGCCAGCTGTAACAAGTAATCGGAAATAGACCCACTCTTATCTGCTGCACCAGGGAGGGGCACACAAGCATGTCCCAAGAACAATTTTGTGGTTTTGAAAAACTGAGGTCACAAGACTCGTGATTTGGTCTCTTGGAGTGTTCTCACAAGCACTCAGAAACCTCCTCACACAAACCATTCCTGGACCATGTTCTGACATCTCCCCATGTTTAATTAGATGCGCAAGATACCCAAGTGGTTTTGATTTGAGGTATTGTAGATAAATCTACCTGTCATTTGATGCAGTAGTATCCTATTTGCAAGCAAATTTATAACTAGAATGACCTAAGACGGAACAGTGAAGGAGTTGTGTATAACACCCTGACAATAAGAACAGGGACCTAAACTATATCAGTACTATTGGTCACACTGTTATATGGATCAGAAAAATCTAGAGAATAGCTTTGAAAAGCTTTGAAAAGCATATGGTTAGTAGTTCTGGTCTCTGTAGAACGTAAGCCCATATTTAGTATAAATAGATCCATCCTAAAGGTTTATTCTCTTTGTTTTGTTTTGTTCTATTTTTTTTTTTTTTTTTTTTTTTTTTTTTTTTTTTTTTTTTTGTGGTTTTTCTGATCCATATAACAGTATGACCAGGCTGGCCTCGAACTCAGAAATCTGCCTGCCTCTGCCTCCCAAGTGCTGGAATTAAAGGTGTGCGCCACTACTGCCCGGTAAAGGTTTATTCTCTTGTGCCTGTAGGAAACAATTTAGTAGGGGAAATGAGTAAGTTTAAAGGAAACAAAAGATCCACATGATAAATGAATGGCTCTGTCATTCTGGATTCAAATAGCTGTCCCACTACGCAGTAGCCCAGCCTTCCCCACCATGATGATGGCACACTGTCTGAAGAAACTGTGAGAGAAGGGTCCCTCCTCCCATTGGTTGCTTCTGTTGAGCATTAAGCCACAGGGATGAGAAAGGAAGCCAATACATTGGCTGTCTCATTCCCAAGACAGTCATGGTCCAGTTTCCTGCCAAAGCCATAACCTAGCATCAGTTACCATCAGAGTGGGAGTTAGGATTTTAACAGACGAAGGTTTGAAATGACAATGGGATAAACCCCACAAACCCACCTCCAACTCCTATGATGTTAGAGATTAGTTAAGACAAAGACTGGCTTAGTGAATGTAAAGAGGCTAAATAAAAATGTCAAGTAGCCAGACATGTTGCTGCACTCCTGTTATTCCAACAGAGGCAGGAAGACAGTGAGTTTGAAGCTAGCCTGGGCTACCTATTGAGACCCTTTCTCTAAAAACAAATGGCAGCCACAACAAACAAACTTTCCAAGAGAATAGGTATTAGGTAGAAATGGTGGCACATGGGCTCCTTGACACGGCATCATTGTGTGTATGGTGCCATCTCCCAGGCTAGCACGTGGCACCATGAGAACAGCTCTTACCATGCAGGATGCAAGCTTGCACTACTGGGTTTATCCCTCTGTGATCAGCACTCTTGGTCAGTCCTTGACTGAGTCTTGAGCAGTGGCTTAGAGCCTGGTACCCAGTGGTTCCTATTGTTACAAGCAGCTTTTACAGTGTGTGTGTGTATTACATCTACAGTGCATCACATGTGTGCAGTGACCACGTAAGTCAGAAGAGTATCATATCCCCTTGGGACTCGAGTTACAGATGGTTGTGAACCACCATGTAGGTGCTGGGAACTGAACTCATGTCCTCTAGAAAGACGGCCTGTAACTTTAACCACTAAGTCATCTCTCCAGCTCCTGCAGGCAGGTTTTAAACTTCAAGATAGTGCAAGATTAATGATTTTCTCTTCTAGAAACACAGACTTCAGTCTACTAGGCCTTGAGTCCCATTCTGACTGGCTCTATGGTATACACCCAAAGCCAGCCTACTACCTGGTATGTGGTACATATTCAAGAACTGTTGGAAGTGTATGTATATATGTGTGTGAAGGGGCAGGGGAAGACCTTACTGTATAGGCCTAATTGACCTAGAACTTGCTTTGTATACAAGGTTGGGTTTGCTTTTACAGGGATCTGCCTGCCTCCTGAGTGCTGGGAATAAAGATAGGTACCACTGTGCCTGAAACATTTTTATTTGAATCTTTTGCATAGACTCCTTCCCTGTCCAAACCAGCTCATGACTTGAGAGCAACAGTCGGGCAAGGATGAGCAGGATTGAAAGTATAGTGACTTTGAAGGGTCACAAGAATAGGCACTGGGATATCTGAGTCACAAAGGTGGACAGCTTGTTGTGCAAGACTGCCTGAGCTTTGTGAGACATTAGTGTCCCTGCCAGTGTCCACAAATGCCAGCATCTCTAGTTATTGTGAGCATCAAAGATGTTCCTGTGGCCCTCCACACACCACTGTGCATCCTGGTGTGAACCCATCATCTGACACAAGGAAAAACTATGTCCCAGAGAGGGAGGGAGACTGGCCAGGATACCAGAGCCAGGATTTGAACACAGATCTCTGTAGCTACTCAATACTTTTACCCCAACGGTTGATATGAGTTGAACATCTGTAACCCCAAATCCAAAGCTGCTTAAATGCCAACATCATGGTGTAAATAAAAACGTTTTTTCTCAACAACACTCCGTTTCATGATCCAAATTATTAAAAAAAAAAAAAACTCTATGTATGTATAAAATTACCTTCTGGCTATGTATACAGAGGTGTATAGAATATGCATGAATTTTGTGTTTGGTTTTGATTCCCATCCCCAAGATGTATCATTATATACATGCAAGTGCTTCAAGGTCTGAAAATGTTCAAATCCAGAAATTCCTCTGGCCCCAAACATTTTAGATGTGGGTTGTCGGTCTGTAATATAACTTGTTCAAATAAAAAAGCAAGATCACGAGAGACCAAGTATTTGTGTGCTGACTGGGATGTAGTACCCGGATGCTGTGAAAGGCTTCTCACTGGCTCTTGTAAATGCCCACTTTTGTTACTGGTTCCTGTGCACCTCTTCTTCCCAGGAGCTCCGCCCTGGCTACAGAGGAGGGCAGCTCCGCATCCTCTTAGGAGTCTGGGCAGAGATAAGCACTCCCAGGGTGGGGCTGGCTTGGCTTTCCAATAGAATGGAGACTTAAAGGCAAATAGAATGTGAGCTTTAAGGCAAATAAATCTTTCAGGAGCTGAAGAGGGAGCCGTAAATGGTTCTATTGGGATCCAGAGGAATTTATTTTCCATTAGGGGCAGACTTCCTGGGAAACGTGGTTCATTCAAGGTTAGACTCTGAAAAAGCAATAGCCGAGAGGGCGGAGCCTATCCAACCCATGATTTTACCAGTTTCTAAACTGCCTGTGGCCAGCACACAGTTGTCTCCCCTTGTTCTTTTCATTTTTTCCACGTTGGATAAGATCATCTTCCGTGACTTGTCACAATCAGTACAGAAGTGCCCAGCTTCCCAGGAGCCCCGGCATCTCCTTTGGCATCTCCATCCCTCCTTGTAAGCCGTGCCCATCAGCGGGTAATGAGACGTTTCTCTCGCCCTTTCTAGTGATTATTTCAAACAATGGATGGTGTTTGCAGAAGTGAGACTGGGAATAGAGATTCCTAATGAGTAGTTCTGGCAATAATTAGTTATTTTCTATATTTATTGAAAACGACTGAGTCCAGCATTGCTGTTTTCTCTGAAGAGAAAAATGGGATGATTGCTACAGCTATTTATCTGTTTCCCGATTTTAATGACTAGCGGTTGCCATTTTTTAATTACTAGGACTTAAAAAAAAAAAATGCTGTCCCTTAGTTGAGGTGGCTCTGGAGTCATTAGTAATGCATTTGTACATTTGTACCAAAATGTAGCTAGCTCAAGGAGAATAAATAGCTTCTTGGCTGGGCCGCGTGCCTCTCAGAGGGCCTGCTGGGACTGAAGTAGAGCAAGTTCCTTTTTCTTGAGAAACAGCTCTATGACAAAGGAGATCTTCTCAAGTTCAGGCATGCACTAGGAAATGTTTACTGTTTGAATCCCAGGGGAGTATTTCCTAACTGAGTGGGTCAGCTTCCATGATGTGGCAGACTGTAAGATTATAACACAGCATCATGGAACCGACATCTGGGGTCAGATGCTGTGTCATGGACTGCAAGAGCTGGTTCTGGAATGTCACTAGATTCTTTTTTAAAATGGTATCTTAAGCCGGGCAGTAGTGGCGCACGCCTTTAATCCTAGCACTTGGAAGGCAGAGGCAGGCGGATTTCAGAGTTCGAGGCCAGCCTGGTCTACAGAGTGAATTCTAGGACAGCCAGGGCTACACAGAGAAACCCTGTCTCAAAAAAAACAAAACAAAACCTAAAAATAAAAAAAATAAATAAAATAAAATGACATCTTAAACATGGAAGGTGGAGACCAAAGAATCAGGAGATGAAGTCTAGCCTGGGCTATGTAGAAAGCTTGAAGCCAGCCTGAGCTTTGTGAAACTCTATCTCAACAAACAGACAAACAAACAAGCTGTAAATATAACTTTTATCCACTTGATTGTCTCAGAGGCTCACTGCTAAATAAGCTCACTCTTTCTAGTTCTTTCCAAACTCTGGCTGGTTGGTTTAACTCAGCTGTTCTGGCTCAAACTCCTCTTGAAGCTGACTGATTCAAACCGGCTTCTCTCAGCTTCTGACTGAATTGCTCTGCTTGGCCTCAAACTAACTCTAGCCATCTGTTTTAATCTTCTGACTTCTTCTCATTCTCTGGCTTGTTCTGTCTTCACCTATGTCTAGCTTGTTCTTTCTCCACAACCTGTCTCTGTAAAATTGTCCCTGTAAAAACTCTGAACTCCACTCCACTGCCTCTCAACCCACTGACTCAACCGAACTGACTGACTAGAACTCAGAGTTCTATATGCCTCTGTCTCCTGAGTGCTGGGATTAAAAGCATTTACCCTTTACCTAAGCTTTTCTTTACCTGAAATTTGCCCTATTCCAGGCTGGTCTTGAACTCAGAGATCTGTTTGCCTCTATCTTCTGGGATTAAAGGCATGTTTGTATTCCAGATGGATCACACAGACTTAGAAGGCTTTTGGATGTCATCCTTTGCCAGAGCAGCCATGTTGCTGGATTAAAATTCCTCTACGACAAACCAACAAAAAAAGGCACTACCACAACAATAAAACTACATGTATTGAGGGCTTGCATCTCAGGAGGCAGGAACACAGAGGGCACTGTCAAGGGGTAAAGAGGAAGGGTAAGGGTAAAGCCAGATGGGAAGGGCACTGGGACAGTGGACAGGGACTGCGTTCTCTGACAAGTGTCATCAGCAGGAATATGAGGGAAGGGGTGGGTCTACAAAATGCCAGGGCAAAGAACATTCTAGAGAGAGAGGCTGGCCTACAGTGAGGTCAGAGATGACAAGCCTGGGAGTGGCCTTTAGCCTCTGCTTCAGAAGGTCCTGAGATCTGGGGAGTGTTGAGGACATCTTCTGAGACAGCTAGGGAAGAAGCAGACCCACCCTGGGGGAGAGCCCTCCCTTGCTCTTTCTCTCTCCATTTCTTAGGGGTGTGGGATAATCCTCGTTTTTATTCTTGGGTCTCCACATACCCCCAGCTCCTCCAGTTTCTCTGATAGTGCTTGAAAGCCTCACTCCTCTGCTGTTTCCTGCAGTCCTGCCTGGGACAATTTTATAGGGAAGGGATTTGTCCACTTCTGACTTCCCATCCTGAGAACCAACCTGACCCAGCCTCACTAGTAAATATTTATGGGATTCATCAAATCAATGAAGTGCAAGCACCTGATTATTTCATTAAGACTTCCAGACAGGCTTGGCCTGAACTGTTACCCTGGCCTGGAACTGTGTGAGTAGCCCCGCTTTACTCTTCTTGTTTGCTGCTGGACACCTACCCCTGTGCCCGGCTGGATGTGCTCATAAACATTTGTGAGATGATTGAACGCATGGGTATGCGTGGGTATTATTTTATCCTAAATTACTGTTATTTTCATTCCAAATTACTTTTATTCTTTCTTCACATTACAGAGAGGACATTTTATTGATTCCTTTGAGACTGTATGTGCATGGAGATGAAATTATCTATGAATTTCATGCTGGCACCTCTCAGAAGCCCTGGGGTCTCTTATTTAGTCATGGGGGTGGGGACATCAGAACAGTCCCATTCCAGAAGGACAGGGCATGGCAGAATTTTCTGGTATACATTTTTTGTTTTCAAATATTTATCTATTGTGCATGCGTGTGTGTGTGTGTGTGTGTGTGTGTGTGTGTGTGTGTGTGTGCATGCGTGTATGATCTAATGAGGTCCATAGGGTGAATGTGGATGTCAGAGGACAATTTGAGGGCATTGGTCACCTTTCACAATGCGGGCTTCCAATGGTTAATTAAAGCCAGACCTTCAGACTTGGCAGCAAGCATCTTTACTTAGTGTATCTCTTCGCCCTAGTTTATTTTCTCAGACAGCATCTTGTTATATACCTTGCTATCCATCTACCAAGTGCTGGGTATGCACTGCCACCACCTCTGGCTTACTTTTCTGTTCCAACAGCCTCTTCGAGTCACTTGAGTGGTTTTGCAGTCCCTAGAGAACTTATGGGGATGGGGAAACAGAGGACACTACTGGATATTTCCTGGAGCCTCAGCCCATACAAAGATGGGGCTGCCTCCTCAGAATGGGCCAGGAGCACAGGCTGGAATGATAGAGCCACAGGGCTTGCAGTGAATAGCTCAGGTTTTGTTGTAGTGGGTAGTCAGTGCGTGAAGGACAAAGGCAGCCAGGTGTGGTGGAACACACCCATAATCACTCAAGAGACAGAGGCAGATAAATCTCTGTGAGTTTGAGGCTAGCCCAATCTATATAGTGAGGCCATGTCTCAAATCAACCCAACCCAACTCAACCAACCAACAACACCAAAAACAAAAGGCAGAGAAGCAACCCTAGTGGGAGGGCCCTCTGATTGTCAGAGCCAAGCCTGCTGGCTTTCACCCCTAGCTCTGCACTAACTGTGAGCTAGGAGCTCCGCATACATCTCAGATGCTTTAGTGTATGGATGAAGTAGGCACTGCTTTTAATCTCTGCATCTGTGGCAAAGGCTCTGGGCTCAACTTTATTTATTTACTTATTTTACACAGATTTCTCATGTAGAAAAATTCACAGCAATGCTTTACCTCCAGAAACAGCTGGTGGCTCAGTGTGGGACAGCAAGCTTTGTGGGAGCATTGAGCAGGGATATAGCATAAGCTCCAACGCCCTCATCCTGGGGTGGAGACTGGAGCCCCTCACCCGTTAGAGACGAGGGATCCAGCCTCGGGGATGAATGATATAAGACTGCCTGGTTAGGGGCTGTCCAGGGCTTAAAGCGAGCCTCTGGCTCCATGCATACAGAAAGGAGGCAAGAACTATACAAGGGTCTCAGAGAAATGAAAGTAATGGGATGTATGTACAGTATATGGATGTATGTGGAAAGGGTGTGTGTGTGTGTTGTGTGTGTGTGTGTGTGTGTGTGTGTGTGTGTGTGTAGTCAGGGGAGTATATGTCTGTCTCTGTGTGTGTGTTGCGTATGTATGTATGTATGTATGTGGAACCTGTGGAGGACAGGATGTGTGTGTACATGTAGGTGTATGTGTATGTATGTTGTGTACATATGTATATAGCCAGGTGAGTGTGTGTCTGTCTGTTTGTGTGTGTGTTGTGCATATGTTTGTATGTATGTATGTATGTATGCATGTGGAGCCTGTGGAGGGCAGAATGTGTATGTGTGTATATGTGTGTGTACATGTGTGTGTATGTATGTTGTATATATATGTATGTGTGGAGCTAGGGAAGGGCAGGGCATGTGTGTTTGTGTGTGTGTTGCATATGTATGTATGTATGTATGTATGTATGTATGTAGCCAGGGGAGGGCAGGGTGTGTGTGTGTGTGTATGTGCATGTGTGTTTTGGTTCACAGGATTGTAAAGGCTTGACAAGGCTCCAATCTAGGGAGACCTAGGGAAGAATTACAGCTGGAGTTTCAAAGGCAGCCTGTTGGCAGAGTTCCTTCTCACTCAGGGGCTTTGCTCTGCAAGCCTTCAGGCAATTCTGCAAGGTCCACCTGAAGTTAAGAGAGCCATCTGCTTCACTCAGAGTACATCCACGTGAGTGTTAATATCACGATCATCAATAACAACAAAAATTTGTCGCAGAAGCAGCCAGAATCATGTTGTGCCAAGCAGGTGGGCACTCTGGCACAGTCAAGCTGACACATAAAAAACATTACGTGCTATCCTTTTACATATATTTTAAAAATAGTGAAGCCATTAATTCTCAGTATAGAAATTTGAACATTGTATTAATATCTTCATTCTAGGCACATAGGCACCAGAAAATATGTATTTGTCCCCAAGAGGAGTCATTACACCCAATGTTTCGTAGTTCACTGTTTCCACACAGGGCTTCAGGAAATTTCCCCAGGTAAGTGCTGTCTACAGTCTGCCTGCTGAAGCTGGCACATCAGGGCTATTACACAGGAAGGTGGTAAAAGTCTTTGCCTCCGGCTCAGGGCCCTGTCTCCTCTCATTCTGATGGCATCTTTGCCTCCCTCTACTCTCAGCCTGTTTGGGAAAGGTGGTGGCACTAAGGCCTTCCTTTTGACCTGAAGGGTTTCTTACCTCAGGTTGGGAGTGTGTCACACTCTAGGCCTGGGCTGCTAGAGACTCCTGCTTCGAATGTGTGGAGCAAATTGGAAAATGAAACTGGGTACAGCAAAGCCAAGTAGAAGAACAGAATAGATTTTTGACCACATTGTGGGAGAACCTGGATCCAGTCATACCTGAAGTTATTTATTTATTTATTTATTTATTTTTGTTTTTTTTTTGAGACAGGATTTCTCTGTATAGCCTTGGCTGTCCTGGAACTCACTCTGTAGACCAGGCTGGCCTCGAACTCAGAAATCTGCCTGCCTCTGCCTCCCAAGTGCTGGGATTAAAGGCGTGTACCACCACTGCCCGGCTAATACCTGAAGTTATTTAGTTACTTAACTTTCCTATACTTTTTCACTATGGAAAATGACATATTGCTTTTTTTCTAGCTTAAGCAGCTGAGTTCGGTTGTCACTTTGCCCTGAAAGAGCACATCATTCCGTCTGATGCAACATTCTTCTTTATAAAGTGGACCGGCACATAACTATGTTGTGGTTTTTGTTTTGTTTTCTGATCACATAGTTGTTCTAGTTAAGGTTGTTACAAAGCGGGTTGGAGATTTCAAAGATGACTAAGACGTATTCCCAGACAACAAGGAACTTGTCATTAGAAAGGCCAAGTGCACTGTAGTTATGCACAGGGCTATAAAGCTTCAAAACTTATGTGGATCCTCACAGGCTTCCCAAAAGAATAAGTATTTATGATCTAGGAGTGGGTGAACCAATTTCAGCTTCTTTTCAAAGTCTGAAAGGTCTTTCCAGGTAGGGCTGAACTCAGCCTGTGTGTATATGACTCTCTGGAGGAGGTTTTGCTTGCTCACTTGAGACAGGGTCTTATATGGGTAGCTGGTTAGTGAGACTTGCTGTACAAACCAAGCTGAGCTTGACTCTATTTCCCAAGTGCTAGGATTACAGGTGCCAGGTGTCCTGGATGGAGGGTTGGGGGACCATATTAATTTGAATGCTCTCATTCAACTGATCTGAGGGGAACTCTTGGGTGAGATGACACAGGCTCGGGGGAGGGGTGAAGCCCTGGCACACTGCTGTTCTGCCTCACACCCCATCTCTCCTTGACCTTCTGCCCTCTTGGTCAATGTCAAACTCCAGGCAGGTCCCAATACCCACAGAGGATGTTCCCAGCATTCATTTCCCTCAAGAAGCAGAGGATGCCTTTGGCCTCCTGAACCAATGAAGTGAGGGGTGGGGCAGGAAGCTGCCCATGGCTCCAGGTGTGTACATCTGTAACCTTTTCCCACTCATGGCAGGAACTCTGCCAAGAGGCACCAACCTGTTTCTCACAGCCCTCACAATGCCCCAAGATGATTTATCCCCATGTGTTATGAGGTGAAATGTTGCAGCATTTTCTCTGTCCAATCATGTTAGGGCAGGGACAGGCCTGTGACTGAACAGAAATAGAGAGGTGGAGCTAGAAGTTGAGGAAGAGAAAGGTCAGAGGGAGAGGGGCAGATTCTGGATGGTGGAGTCAGAGGAAGATGGCGAGTCAGACCCCATGTGGTTATAACCAGGCTAAGTTTTTTACAAGGTTAAATTAATTGGGTCAAAATTTGTCTTTATTGTTTGGCATTGAAATTGTATTGGCATCTTGTAATGGTGATCTTATTATTATATAAACCTGATTAGATAATTAAGCCTTAAGAAACATGCTCTACCAGGTTCTAGGTGTTAGATGAATGATTGTAGGGGCTTGTAAAGAGTTGCATGTGAGTGAGATGTTGCTGCTAGCTGGGAGAAAATAACAAGAGCCCATGAGGACATGGTGCTGCCACACGTTACCGGCTAAAGAACGTGGACCGGCCAGAAAGAGTTTGTGGGTTAGATTTATTTATTAAATATTATGTGACAGGGAAGGGCGGAACTTCTGGGTCCTTCAGACAGCATCCTTGTCATGGGTGCTCAGCAGCCACCCCTGGTGTAAATGGAGAAGGTGAGCTGTGTATGTGTTAGGATGTGTGTGTGTCAATGTGCATGTCTGGTGTGTGCTCGAGAGTGGGTGTGGGTATGCATGTGTGTGTGTGTGTGTGTGTGTGTGTGTGTGTGTGTATGTGTGTGTGTGTGTGTGTGTGTGTTTGTCCAGTAAGATGGAATGGAAAGAAGAATGGTCAGGAGCAAAAATGGGGAATAAAGTGAGTCTTGGCCCTATCTGTGAGGACCACATCCCAAGACCTCAGCAGAAGCCTGAAGCTGAGTCAGTGCTGACCCCTGTATATGAGATGTTTCTTTAGGGGCTGGTGAGCTGGCTCAGCAGATAAGAGCACTGACTGCTCTTCTGAAGGTCCTGAGTTCAAATCCTAGCAACCACATGGTGGCTCACAACCACCCGTAATGAGATCTGATGCCCTCTTCTGGTGTGTCTGAAGACAGCTATAGTGTACTTATGTTTAACAACAAATAAATCTTTAGGTCAGAGCAAGCAGGGACTGAGCGAGCAGAGCTGACTGGAGCAAGCGGGGCCTACTGGAGTGAGCAGAGGTCCTAAAAAATTCAATTCCCAACAACCACATGAAGGCTCACAACCATCTGTACAGCTACAGAGTACTCACATACATAAAATAAATAAATAAATAAATCTTTAATAAAAAGAGAGAGAGAGAGATGTTTCTTAGTCACACAAACCCAGTGAAGCCTACAGGCACAGAAGAAATGAATCATAACTGCTGACAAAGCAACAATTGAAAAAGTTCTGTCAGTGGGGCTGAGGATACAGTTCAGTTAGGAGAGGGGTCACCTAGGCTCTATTATGAGGCCCCGGGTTCTATCCTCAGTACTGCTTAAACCACTTTAAGTCTGAAATTCCAGCTCTAGGAGAGTGAAAGCTGGAGGGCTGGAAGTTTAAGGTCAGCTTCAGTTACTTGGTGAGTTCAAGGCCAGTATGGGGTACACAAGACCCTGTCTCTAAACCAAGAGCCAGTGAGATGGCTCAGACACCTGAGGATTAAGCCTGGCAAACTGAGCTCAATCCTCAGATAAAGGTGACAGGAAAGAACTAACCCTTGGCAAGTTGTCCTCTGACTCTACATGGTCACTACGGCACATGTGGCACTCGCCCCCCCCCCCAATAATAAATAGAATTTTAAAGCAAACAATGGCTGGCCAGATGGATCATCAGATAAACAGGCAGCAGGTAAATGTGCTTGCTTCACAAGCCAAATGACTTGAATTAGATCCTAGGAAGATGGAAGGAGAGAACCAACTCTACAAAGTTGTCCTCTGATGTCCACATGTGTGCTGGGCGCAGGCGCCTCTCCCCGACCTCCATCGCACGTGCATGCGTGCACACACAAACATGGATCATTTTTCTTATATTTTATTTTATTTTATTTTATTTTTTGTTTTTTCGAGACAGGGTTTCTCTGTATAGTCCTGGCTATCTTAGAACTCACTCTGTAGACCAGGCTGGCCTTGAACTCAGAAATCCTCCTGTCTCTGCCTCCCAAGTACTGGGATTAAAGGCATGTGCCACCACCGCCCAGCTATTTTTTATTTTTTAAAAAAGATTTTAATTTGGGGCTGGTGAGATGGCCACCATGTGGTTGCTGGGAATTGAACTCAGGAACTCTGGAAGAGCAGTCAGTGCTCTTAACCCCTGAGCCATCTCTCTAGCCCCATGCAGTCATTTTAAATAAAAATGTAATAAACAAAATATATGCCTGCTCTCTCTTTCTCCTCCCCACCCCTGTTCCTGTGCTACACTCACCCTTCCTGTTATTAGATGATGTCACTACCATGTGTAGCATTGTATCAGGCACAAAAGAGTATGAAACACTGTGACAATCGGTATGCTGGGAGAAGTGGCAACTAAGTAATGAAGTAGCAGATAGGGTAGGGATACCCTGGATGGGGGTGGGGGCGTGACTCCATCCCATGAGGCCTGAAGAGAGACTTTACAAGACTCCATCACAAGGCTCAGTGTGGCAGTCAAACGGAATTATTTAGCTCTGGAATTTTCCATGTAGTGTTTGCAAACCACTGCAGAGCTCAGGTAACAGAAAGTATAGGAAGTGAAATCATGGCGAAGTGAAACCCTGGACAGGAAGGAGGTGATGTGGAAGCTTGGGCTGCTTCCCAGGAAGCTGTTGGGGAGGAGCCGGTACTTGATCCAGCAGGTGACAGTGTGTCTACCTGGCCAGTGGGGACAGAGACAAAGAGGAAGAAGGCAGCCCGTGGGTGACAGTAACCAGGGTGCAGAAGTAGATGTGACAGTGGAAAAGGACCAGGCGGGAGTAGATGTGAGCTCTGTGAGAAGATGCGGGAGTATGGGGTTGGATGGGAGGGGCCAAGCGGGTGGGAGAGCCCAAGCGGGTAGGAAGGGCTGAGAGGGTTGAATGGAGTTCAACCTGTGGTGCCCGACAAAGGGAAATGTTTGAATCAGAAATGGGAAGTGAAATTGAGGAGTAGATTCTGAGACGAAACAGGGTGAGAATAGAGCTTTCTCTATTCTTGCTTCATTGAGTCTGAGGTCGAGACCAGGTGAAGCTTTTGATCTGTAGCTTGAGATGTGAGGGAGGCATCAGCCTGGCTATGGTGGCCACATGCAGGTGTCAGGACGAGAAGAACATCCCGAGGAAAGCCCAGGCCTCCGCTATCCCAGCTGGCACCCCGAGCTGGGCTTGGCTGTGGCGTCTCTCGTTGCTCCTAGCCTCGGATTTGCTGTGTGGTTGGATAGTGAGTCTAGATGGAGAATGAACAGGAACGCATGGCAGAGGGCTAAAGAGGGTGAGCTCGCCCTTCACAGGACACAGAGGCAGGCATCAGGGTGTGGGACACAAAGATCCTATAGGATTAAAGCATTCGTCCATTAGTGGGTTGACTGGAGGCTGAATCCTTCAGACTCATGCTTCACCCCAGGATACCTTCCTCCCAGGGGTCTGCAACAGGCCAAAGAGCTGAGCTGTAACTGCAGATCAGTTCATGTCTCCCCTTCAATCCCATGTCATGCCCTGGATCCTGCCCCTTACAGATTCTCTACTTCCTGAATGGGATCTTTAAATCTTTAAAGATCCATCTTTAATCTGCATCTCTCAATCTTTAAATCTGCATCTCTCAATTCAATCTTAGCAGGATGGTTTAAGCCATGAGAATATCAGGTGTTGCTGGTGGGACAGAATTTTAAACACAATACTGCAAACTCTCAACTATTAAGTAATGTGCATAAGGGTGAGCTGCCGGTCATGAGGATTCTCAAGTCTGTCAGAGAGCCTTTCTTGGGCTATGGACTCCTTGGGCAATGCTTATAGATGCCCAGAATCTCTCTCTCTCTCTCTCTCTCTCTCTCCCTCTCTCTCTCTCTCTCTCTCTCTCTCTGCCTCTCTGCCTCTCTGCCTCTCTGTCTCTCTCTCTCACACACACACACACACACAGAGAGAGAGAGAGAGAGAGAGAGAGAGAGAGAGAGGATTGCAGATAGAGCAGGAGCTATTAAAGCCTGGCTATCAAGCTATTATTAAGACAGGATGGCACTGACATACATTACAGAGAGACTGTGATATAGCTAGTGAAAGACAGGTCAGTGGGTTCAATAATGTAAAAGCAGTGAGTGCTGGTACTGTCTCAAGACACATGGCAGTGGCAATATGATGCAGGGCACAGGAGGAGAAAGTCAGAGGCATTACAGAGATGAAAGTCAGTGAAAAGAGATACAATTTTTCTTCACCTCAAATCACAGACCCCTGAATTCTATGCATGGACTCCCAGGGGTCTGAAAAACAGCTCCTAATGTTATAAACGCTGTATTCTATCCTTAAAACATTCAGTGGTAGATGGTGTGAAATAAGTGATAATAAATGAAAAGTATCTATCTGAAATTCAAATGTTGAAGTCTGATCCTCAAGGACATAGTATTAGGTGTGAGGACTTTGGAAGGGACCTGGTGGGCAAAGTTAGTGCCTCTGGGGAAGAAGGGCACATCATCTGAAATGTGCCTAGTCTTAGAAGCTAAGCAGGGTTAGCATGGTTAGTACTTGGGTGACAGAAGAGGTATTTGTTCATTTGTCAAGTGGGAAAAGAAGATTTTCATGTATAAGTCACCAGATCTCAGATCTACTGGCCTTGACCTCGACGGGTAAGTGTTTGCTGTTTACAATGTACAGACTACATACAGTGCAGTTACGCCATTGCAGCAGACTAAGCCAGGTAGGAGTCCGGGGTGGATGATGAGCGGGCAACCAGATGGGTTGGGTCACACGTGGAGGTGCTGGCTGCAAGTTCTTGTTCAGCTTGATCACCACCAACTGGCCCAGAGATTAGCAGCAGTGAATTTCTTAATGATAAGTGTGGTTAATACCTACTTGTTACTAGAAATGGGCTCTTGTTTATTCAATTAGTGATGCCCAAAGTGAGTTGGTTGGCACTTTTAAAGTTTTATTTTTTAAAATTATGTGTATTGTGCTTGTGTACCCAGAGGAGGGTATCAGGTCTCCTGGGGCTTCCTGACATGGGTGTGGTGGTGAGGGGGAAACCAAAGTTTTCTGGAAAGCAAGAAGTGCTCTTGACTGCTGAGCCAGGTCTCCAGCTCCGGCTGAACCTTTTGAAGCACTGCACGAGTCCAGCTACAGACTTGGAGAGACGAGTAGATACGAAAAACCCATAAAGCCTTCCCCTCCCCTACAGAGCTGGTACCTGGGACTTCCGTCATCTCTCTCATGAGTCCAGCTACAAACTTGGAGAGAATCTTGTTTTCCAATACCCACCCTACGCAAAACAAAGGCATCTTTCAATGTTGTCTAACACTTAAGAAAACGTTCGCTGTACTGTGCATGAGTGGATCACCTAAAAATTCAGAGAACTGAAGCCTTCAGGGACGTATAATTATATGTTGCGAACTGCTTATTAATGGTGTGCTTGTCAATAAGTAAGTCTGTGCCGTCTGGGAGAACTGTGACTCTCCATGTCAGGCAGTAAAACAGCAGAAGAGTAGCTAACTGTTGTCCACAGCGAACATTCTAGAAATCCAAGATGTTGTGCATTGCTGTATTAAGTTTGAAGGATATATTACCATGGCAATTAAGTGTCTAAAACACTTCTTTAGGTATAAGATAGTTTCTATAGAAAACAAAACAAACAAACAGAAACAAAAAAGCAAAAAACAAACAAACAAAACAGATTTAGGGGAAGGCAAAAGGCTGTCAAAGGATTCAGGGAAAGTTGGGCAGAGCTAGGATGTCAGTTGCCTAAGGAACAGATGGTTAGCCTAGAGGGGGATCCCAGGAGAGCTGAACTTTGCCCAAATTGCACCCCTCCCCCAGACACATGGTCTGTTGACAGTCGTTTCTATCTGGCTGACATGGACAGTTCTTATTTTGGGGGAATCCATCCTTATGAGGGCAGGGGTCTCCTTAGGTTGTTCTGGACAGAGCTCAGGGCTGGGCTCCGGGAAGGAGATGCTGTCTCCTGGCTCCTTGCTGTGCTGTGCATTACAGGGATGAAGAGAACTCTTAGCTTTAGGTAATGACCAGGGATGGATCAGAGTCTGCTTCTTCCTAGGAAGCCAGGTAGCAGGAAATGGAAATGTGACCCAAGGGTGGGTGACCTGTAACCCAGACTAGGTGGTCATGGAAGGATTCCAGAAGAGTTGACTTTTAAACAGACATCTGAAAACGAACTTCAGGCATACATAATATATGGTATTCTATAGGTTCTATATGTACAGTGTATGCATTCTAAATAGCAGTGTAAGTTCTATAGAGAGCAATAAAGTTGGAAATGGGTTGAGAAACAGTCATGTAAGGAGATCGGTACTGTGATATTTGAATGACCAGGGAAGACTCCCTGAACAGAGGACCTTGAACCAAGACCAAAGGACAACGGGGAGAGAGGCATGCAGATCCCGAGGGAAAGGGAACAGTGAGTGCAAAGGCCCTGATGTGGATCATGTCTGCAACTGTTCAAGACCTCAGGACCCACGTGGGTGCCACAGGGTGATCAGTGGTTACCAGAGGCTGGCGATT
>NW_022196910.1:13903953-13906883 GCF_008632895.1 Mastomys coucha | reverse complement strand
GGGGTCCTAATCGTCCAGCAGACAGTCCAGAGCTGGATGTTTATTTGAGAAAGTTGAAAATAGCTTTCTTTTCTTTTTTCTTTCTCCCTCTCCCTCCCTTCTTTCCTTCTTTTCTTTTCTTTTTTTACAGAGGAGAATCAGAATCTACTATGGTTTAAAGAGATCATTTTGGCTGCCATGCTGAGATTTGATTGTGGAGCAGAAGGGAAGACTCAGTAGACCAGAGGCTTGACTGCAGTAATCTCAGGGAGAGGCCGTAAGTAGAGTCTGGTCAGAGCAGGCACCTGAGAATGGTGAGATTCATTGCTTACTAGACTTTGCTGAGGGATCACAGTGGGAGGAGAAGCAAAGATCCAAGCAGATGCAGAAGCCGTTGGCTGTCCCCACAGAGTAACGGCATCGCCATGAACCAGAGGAGCTGGCCATTAGAACCAGGAGCCTAGTTTTAGAATCTTAAAATGGCAAATGGACTTGTTGAGAATATAAGCAGGGAGCCCAGATCTTGGGGTCCCTTACAGGTTCTTGTAGCCATCTTCTGTCAGATGTGTCCACTGTGGATTTATTCTCCCACTGCTGTTAGGTTTGCACTGCTTTTAGGTGAAAAGACATTCTTTTGTGTTTTTAAATATTTATAGTGCTTTTAAAAATTAATTATTTTGGCTGGAGAGATGGCTCAGTGGTTAAGAGCACTGACTGCTCTTCCAAAGGTCCTTATTTCAATTCCCAGCAAACCACATAGTGGCTCACAACCATCTGTAATAGGATGCTCTCTTCTGAAGGGTCTGAAGACCAACTACAGTGTAATCACATATAAATAAAATAAATAAATCTTTGGAAAAAATTAGTTATTTTATTTATTGACATTCCAGACATTGTCCCCCCAACCCCGTCCTCCCTCCCACAGTTCTTCATCCCATTCCCTCTCTCCTTTGCCTGAGAGGGTGCTCCCCCTCAGGCATCCCCCTTTCCGGGGGCCTCAAGTCTCTATAGGATTAGGACATCCACTTCCACTGAGGCCAGACAAGGAAGCCCTTCCCATGTAGGTGTGATGCTTTCTTAAAGAAAAATCTTTTCCTTCCCTAAAATCACAGGACTGAGTTAACCTAAAATTTTTCCTGATTATTTCAAGTATTTTTTTAAATGCTTAAATTCTTAATATTAAAATAATGGGCTGGAGAGACGGCTCAGGGGTTAAGAGTTTTCCCAGAGGACCCAGGTTCAATTCCCATCACCCACATGGCAGCTCACAACTGTCTGCAACTCTAATTCCTGGATGATCTGATACCCTCAAACAGACATACACATAGGCAAAACACAGATACACATAAAACAAGTAAATAGATAAGTCTTTAACATAAATAAAAGTGACTTTGGTGGGTCAGTGATAAGGTTCCCCGAACCAAACTCCCTGTGCCCTGAGGCTGAGAGAAATTGCCAACTGAATAATTGGGAAGTTACTGGATGTCTGCTCACTCCTCCCCTGGCATAGCCACCCTCCCCTTGGTCAGGTCTGTCTGAAATGATGTCTTTGTGTTTCTACCCCAGGGCAGAGCATTTGTCCAACCACCTCCACTGTTCAATAATCCCCCGTCAACTAATAAGAAAAGGCAAGCCAGGTGCAGGAAGTGAAGGTTATCAGATAGACACCACCTTTTCTAGCATCTTCTTTAGACCTTCTAAGGTCTTGATTTTCTGGGTGTGGCCTTTGGCTAGCCACCAAGTAGGCTTGCACCTGGTGCTTTATTTAAAAAGCAATGTCCCTGAATCTCAACTCCCATCCACTGGATCAGGGTTTTGTGAAATAAAGGCTACTGCTTTATTTATCTACTCCACTTTCCATAACAACAATAATAATCTTTGTCTATAATTTACATACAACAAAGTATACCCTCACTAGTTTATAGTTTCATGAATGTTTACAAATGCACACAGCCATGTAACCCCTAACTCCAGAGACTAGAACATTTCCTACGTCCCAAGATTCCCTTTCATCTGTCTGTAGACTCATCCCCAGAAAGCTCTCCTGTGACTACTGGTGTGTTTAGCTCCTAGCCACCATTTACAGCCAACCACTCACTTCCTGACTCAAGATTTACTCAGCACTTTCTGGAGGCATCTATGTGGGAATACAGATTTGAGTCAGACACTGTCACCGTGGCAGAGGCTATCTGGGGGAGGTGGGGTGTGACTTTAAGTTTTCAAAATCTACTTTTAATGATGGCTATTAAATGCTTTAACCTCCTTTATAGCCCACCACCCACCAGAAGTAGTCGGAAAGAAAGGATATGGGTGGGGGGTGGGGGTAGGGAAGTGGACCTGTTTAGAAAGGTTCTTTAGGGCAACTCCGATCTGTGTTGTCTGGAAATAGGCAGTTCATAAGTTACCAGGCAGTGGCAGCTCGATTCACTCACAAACACTTTACGGATACACCAGCAGTCCAGTTCGGTAGAGTCAGGATAGCAAACAGGAATCAGCAGCGGTGACACGACCTAGCAGAGTCAGCCAGGCCTCAGCCTTGGCACGAGTCAGCAGAAGGGACCAGGAGGAACGCCAGGAGAAATTCTCATCTGTGGCTCTCTCATCAAAGGGCAGTGAACACAAGAGACCCACAAGCACTAGCTCTATAAGCAAGCCAAACTCGAGGTCTTTATCACTGTCCGTCAAGTCCTACTTACATCCTCCAAACATCACTTGTCCTCCACAGGTCTTGCCTCAGTGCATGTATTTGTCTCAGCTAACATCACTCTGCCAATCAGCCTGAGTCCTTGAAAGCAGCAAGAAACCGTGGTGCACCATCAGAAGTTTTTTGATGTATTAGAGTCCCAACAAATGCAGCTCAACTATGCAGTGTAAGGTGGACCAGGACATGAGTGTTGTTAGCAAAGAATCTTTCATCACATGTCCTTTCACATGCTTGCTTTAACAGAACA
>NW_022196910.1:13891453-13898953 GCF_008632895.1 Mastomys coucha | reverse complement strand
GCCTCTTCCTACTCCGGATAATCCTCCTGTCTCAAGGAGAGCCAACCTAGACACTGCAACATTTTTAAAATAAAAAACATTTATTTGTTTTATGTGTGTGTGTGTGTAACACATGTGTATGGAGGTCAGAGGACAATTTGTGGGCAGGTTCTTGCCTTCTGCTAACTTAGGTCACCAGTTTAGGGACCTAACTTAGGTCACCAGGTTCGGCAGCAACTACCCCTCCTCGATGAGCTGTCTCTCAAGCTCTGCAACTGTAAAAATACAATTTATTTACCACGTGTCTTTGAGTGTGCATTTATGGGACAGTCAGAAGGCGATTTGGTTTTGTTAAAAAAACAAAAAAACAAAAAAACAAACTTTTTATTGGTTCTTTGTGAGTTTCACATCATGCACCCCAATCCCACTCATCTCTTTGTATCCACCCTCCATCCTTCCTACCCACCCCCCCAAAAGAAAAGAAAATAAGATAGAATAAAAGAAAAAGTCATTCTGGAAGCTGTCGTGCGTCACCGAGTGTCCACCACTCACCCTTTTGCCCACACGTCTTTACTTGCAGATGTTCATTGCGATGAGTCATTGGTCTGGTTTGAGGCCTCCGGCTTCTGCTACACCATCAATACTGAATCCTCAATGGAGACTCCTCTCCAATATCCTGTTGTTGCCCTGTGTCATGGAGATCCTGCATCTTTGGCATCTGCAGGATCTGCTTTTACACACGCTACAGCAGATCATAGATGAGGTAGGCACTGGGGTGAACCAACTCAAAGCCCTGGATCTGAGCCTGGGAGGTAGCTGTGCCTACATCACCAGGGTGAGCTCTCCAGCCAGTACTCTCTTGGCTAGCTCACTCAATGCTTCAGCCCTCACCTCCCACCCCTCATGCCCCCGCCTCCACCCCCACCTTTGCCACCAGGCTCAGCTCTACCGTGCTGCACGCAGGTGAGGAGCAGAGCTTGCTCTCCTGAGGGCTGCAGCCAACGAGGGGCGTGGCCAGCTCTTCCAATCTCCATTGCAGCCAAAGCTGAGGGAGGGACAGGAGGTGGGAGGTAGAGGGTGGGCATCTCTCCCTTGTCCATATGTGGCTGTCAAGGTCAGCTCTACTGTGCTGCCCAGGCAAGGGGCTGTGTCAGCTTAGCTTGGTGCTTCAGTTGGTCGTCCAGACCAGGAACACCTGCATGACCTTTGGTGCTAAAACAGGCCTGGGACATTAAAACAGACCCCAGCAGCTATAGGACCATGGACCCAGACATGGCTTCCAACAGCAACCTGGGCCCCTGATGTCCCCAGGGCCCCTGGTGGCAGTGCAGGCAACTCAGGTCAGCATGTACCCCCACAGCAGCACAGCCTGCAGATATTCACATGGTCTCTGGTGACAACCCAGGCCATGAACATTCGATTGACCTTTAGTGATAACTCAGGCCACAGACATCAACACAGACCCCAGCTGCACCAGACCACAGGCCCAGACATGGCCCTTTGTGGCAGCCCAGGCTAGGACCTCCCCGAGGCCTCCTCACATCTGCCTGTCCTCACTCCCGTTGAGTCTCCAGTTTACCTTTCCCCACATCCTTTCCCATCTCTCCTGTGTGCTCTCTCGTTCCCATTTCTCCATCACACATTTGTCCGCTGTGCCTTCAGACACAGTTTGAGTAGCAGGAATTTGGGTGTCTTTCTTCCAGTTGTGCTGCCAGAATGGCCACAGTGGGTAATTGAGTATTTTTTTTTTCTGGCCACCACAGGCTGGCTGGCCAGCCCTGGTTTTTGGTTTGTTTGTTTGTTTGCTTGCTTGCTTTTTGTTTTTGTTGTTGTTTTGTTTGATTGGGTTTTTTTTTGTTTGTTTGTTTTTTGTTTGTTTTTTGTTTTTGAGACAGGATCTTTCTATGTAGTCCTATGTAGACCGGGCTGGCGTTAAACTCACAGAAATACGCTTGCCTCTGCCTCCTGAATGCTCCATTAAAGGCATGCACCACTCCTGACCTTCAGGAGACAACTTGTAAGAATAGATTCTCTTTCCTTCTGCATGTTGAGGCATGGTCTCTTTCTTCTGCTACTGTGCAAGACTCTGGCCCATTCCCCATCTCTAGCCATATCAGTGCTGGGGCTATAGAAGTCAACCTCTGAATCCAGAATCTTTTTCTTAAACATGATGTCTTTGTCGCTGTCCCATTGCTGTGAAGAGACACCATTACCAAGGCAACTCTTCTAAGAGAAAGCATTGAATGGGGGTTTGCTTACAGTTTCAGAGGTTAGCCCATTATCATCATGGTTGGGAACATGGTGGTAGGCATGGCAGGCAGGTGCTGGAGAAGTAGTTGAGAGCTACATCCTGATTCACAGGAAGAAAGAGAGAGAGAGACTGAGCTTGGCATGGGCTTTTGAAACCTCAAAGCTCACCCCCAATGGCACACTTCTTCTACCAAAGCCATAGTCCTAATCCTTGTAAACATTTTAAACAGTTCCATTCCCTGGTGACCAAGGATTTAAATATATGAGCCTTTGGGGACCTTTCTCATTCAAACCACCACAGGGGTTAGACTAAACCAGGGGTTTAGACTCAGGATGTCTTGGTTATATGACAAGTGCTTAGACCCACTGAGCTATCTCACACATTCCCTGCAACTTAATTCCCATGGCTAACTAACACAACATCTTCACAAATAGTGTGTCCTGGCCACAGGTCCCAGGAAGCTGGGTGTGAGCATCTTTGAGGTCTAGCATCCCTCATGCTGTACATCTCTAAGGTTTAAATGAGGTCATGCACACATGCTGGTACACAGCTGATGCTCAATGGGTGCTTTCTATCCTCCCGTCTCCCTGAGCCTGACATGCAGCAGATACGTGTAGTAGCTGTTCATTCTATGAAGAACTGGTCCCAATGTCTCCCTTTTTGAATCTGGTCTACACGGTTGTTCAACCATGACCTCACGCTCATGATCCTTCTGCAGTGGCTGTCAGAGTTCTGCGATTATAGGCATGCACCACTGTTTCAGTCAAAATCAAAGTATGAAAGCTTTCAACAAAATGTATGTGTTTTAAAATCCAGTTTCATTTTGATTCATGTGTGTGTGTGTGTGTGTGTGTGTGTGTGTGTGTGTGTGAATGAGAATGGATGGGTCTGCGCATATGAGTGCTCTTGGAGGCAGGAAGAGGGTATCTTATCCTCTGGAACTGGAGTTACAGGTGACTGTGACTCGCCCAGTGTCAGTGCTGAGAACTAAACTCAGATTCTGCAAGAACAGCACCAGCTCTTAACCACTGAGCCATCTCCCTGGCCCCAGAACTATCAAACTTTAATACATCCAAATTTTGTATGGAAAAGATGAGCTTGTGCTATTTGGATGTTAACGTAGAAAGGTTAACTAAGATAGTGGAGATGACTTTTAAATATTCAAATGTATATACACCAAGTAGGATTAAAAAATAATAAACAGATACTGAGTCAGTGTCCAGGCTTACACTGCGGATATCACTTCCCAACTCTCGGGTTACTCACTCTTGAAATACACATCGCTGCAACCCCAGGGAGCTCACACTGCCTGCAGGTAGGCCAACACGGACAGGACGAACAAGCTTGAATCTGTGCCGTCTTCCAAGCTTGTTCGTCCTCTCCAAACCGTTTGGACCATCCTAACTGACTCAGTGTGGAGCAGAGACAAGCCCCCAGCCAAGCCTTGTGAAAGTCTTGTGAATGGGCATGGCTCGTATACTTGCCACCGTGTTAGCCTAAGAGCAAGATGGTTAGTTGCTAACATGTCTCAAACATCTCACCTTCAGCTGGCTTTGGAGCTCATGTGAGGTCCCTGAACAAGACAGCCAGGCAGAGACTGAAAGGGACCTGGGAGTCAGCACAGACCATACCCAGACACCAAATTCTCAGCATGGGGGAGACATTCCTCCAGGAGGCCTGAGCAGGATGGGAGGGGCACTGCCTCTGGCTCTGGCAGATAGCAGCAGGTGTCTCTGCAGGCGTGGCTTTTAAAAAGGGAAGGGGAAGTCTGTGGGAGGTGAGCTGGTAACTCCTGAGGACGCTTGTGAATCCTGTGGCCAAAACATGAATTTTGATTGCTGGACCTTGCTGACCAGCCTCGGGAATGAGTCAGCCATAAGGAAGTGGCCAAATAAGGGGATGGACCTCAGTGACTGGCTTCAGGAATGTGGAAGTACCTAAATAAGGGATTCTAAAGGTTAAGCAAGGGAGAGTGAAGGGAGGGGCGCAAGACCTTTGGGTGCCACGTTTGCCATGCTTGGGCCTACTAAGGAGCCCTTCAGAGACATTGTCACCAAGGGCCAGCACTTCAGCTGGGCTCTTAAATTGATGTGTAATGGAGAAGTGTAATGCTCTGGACCAAATGGCTAATTTACAGGTGTGTCCAAGTTGGTTGTGGGCAGTGACTGGCTTTGTGACGTGGGAAGAAAAGAAAGTTCCAGAGACTGTTCTTTGCAGTACATACATACAGATGACAGATAGACACACAGACAAGACACACACACACACACACACACACACACACACACGCCCACATGCCAGGCTAATTCTTACCAAGCAGGAACCCTGGATAGGGATTTCTAGGCTAAGAGAATTGCTTCTCACCAATTCTGAATTCACGTGAGGTGGGATGTTATTCAGCTGCCACCCTGAGGACAACCTTAATAGGTCTACAGAGAAGAGCACACAGAAGCCCCTTGAGACAGGCACTAGGAATGCAGGGCATGGTGGTTTGAGTAGGCTTGGCCCCCATAGACTCATGTGTTTGAATGCTTGGCCCATGGGAAGTGGCACTATTAGGAAGTGTGGCCTTGTTGAAGCAAGCATGCCACTGTGGGGTGGGCTTTGAGGGCTCCTATGCTCAAGCTACATCTAGACATAGTCCTCTTCTGTGGCCTGAGAATCAAGATGTAGAACTCTCAGCTCCTTCTCCAGCACCATGTCTGCCTGCACGATGCCATGCTTCCCACCATGATGATAAATGGACTAAACCTCCGAAACTGTAAGCCAGCCACAATTAAATGTTTGCCTTTATAAGAGTTGCCTTTGGGGGAGGGGGGCATGCTGAGGAGATGGTTCAGTGGTTAGGGGCACTGGCTACTCTTCCAGAGGACCAGGGTTCAATTCTGAGCACCCACAGGGTGGCCTACAGCGACTCCAGTTCCAGAGAATCTGACTCCCCTACACACACAGGCAAAATACCAATGGACATAAAAGAAAAATAAATTATTTTTTTTTGTTTTGTTTTTTTTTCGAGACAGGGTTTCTCTGTGTAGCCCTGGCTATCCTGGAACTCACTCTGTAGACCAGGCTGGCCTCGAACTCAGAAATCTGCCAGCCTCCCAAGTGCTGGGATTAAAGGCATGCACTACCACCACCCGGCGAAAAATAAATTAATTTAAAAAGAGTTGTCTTGGTCATGGTGTCTCTTCACAGCAGTGGCACTCTTACTAAGACACAGAGTCAGACCTTGGCCAAGTGCCCATGCTTACCTGGGTATGCCTCAGGCTTTCAGAGCTGGGACTTCAACTGGAATTCCTCTCATGTGCAGTGTTGCAGGCATAAAGTGCACAAAGGAAGCTGGAGAAGGTTGCAGGATCTCAGACAGACCTAGGAAGGCACCTGAGAGCTGCTGGCTTGGAAATGACCTCAAAGAGATCTTCCCCATTTCTTCTTATATAGCACAAGGGTTTGCTGCCTGCTGTCTGTGCCATTGGCCAGGACCTTCTCTGGCTCTGCTTGTTGTTGAAGGCACGATGCCCGAATGACCTAGGTCAGTTGCTTCCCTCTTGCCTGACCCCACTGGTCATCCTCTCAGGCCTGTGACATCAGACTTCTCACTGTCGTGGCAACCACAGAGACGGGAATGAAGCTGTTTGAAAGAGACACTGTGCTCCTCCCTTTGGCTATCAGAGTATTAAAACTGGAAGTAGAATTTCCCCCATAAACTCATTCTGGGAAAAGGAATAGGCTGGGCCTTTGCCAGCCAGAGGGAGAACTTTTCTCTCAAAAAGGACTACAGGGTTCTGACTCATCAGGCTGCCTTGCAGGAGAGACTGGAGCCCAGACGATGAGTGTAACGATGGATGGTGTGTGTTGCATTTTGACCTCTATTCATGTCTTTTTCCCTCTATTTAAACCCCGACCTTATGTTAGGACCCAGAAGATCGAGCTAGGACAGGAGACCTTTTCCCAGTGAGGCCACATGGAATAAATCTCTCTTCTCAGATGTCTCACTATTTTGTGTTTGTTGAATTGGCTATTGTCTTAACCTGGCTTGGCAGGGCTGCCAGAGCCAGGCTCTGACCCTAACAACTCTGGTAACATTGTAGATTATCATGTCCCTTCAAATGCATGCCCACCTGGGACCATAGAGTATGATTTTAATTGAAAATGAGGCCAGGCAGTGATGGAACATGCCTTTAATCCAGCGCTCAGGAGGTGGAGGCAGGTGGATCTCTGTGAGTATGTCCTAGAATTCACTCTGTAGACCAGGCCTCGAATTCAGAAATCCACCTGCCTCTGCCTCCCAAGTGCTGGGATTAAAGGCATGTACCACCGCTGCCTGGTGGCCTTTATATTTTTAATTGCAGTGATGTCAGTTGGGCATTTGGGGTCAGGGTGGATCCACTGAGCAGCATGTGTTTGAGAGTATTGGCTGAGGACACAGCAGCAGACATGGAGAAGGTCACATGACCACGGAAGCAGAAGGAGGGATGCAGCCAAGTAAAGGCCAGCATGGCCAGGAGCTCAAAATCTGGGAGAAGAGCATGCATCAGACCCAGCCGCCCTTGGAGCCTCCAGATGGAACCAGTCCTGCCAACGGTCTTGGCTTTGGGCATCCAGCCTTGGGATCTCTGTTGCTTTAAGTCATGTGGCTCATGGCCATTTGTTTCAATGGGTCTCTGTCAAGAGCAAGGATGCTGTAAGCAGTCCACTGGCTGAATGACTAGGGAAGACAAGGTCAAGGAAGCTCTGGAAAGAGAGAGACCCTGTAGCCCAGCTACACAAGAAGAAGGTTCTCCTGTAAAACACCCCCATAACACTGTATCTGCACAGTGAAACTGCAGTTGAAGCTTCCGATTTAAAGTGGAACCCTGGTGTGATGAGTTTCCATCCTGCCCTCCAGATCTCTTGACCTCAAAACATTAGCCAAACCATGACCATACATTCAGGCAGAGTGGGACACATCTGTAGTCCTGGTTCAGAGGTCGAAGCAGGAGTACTGAGAGTTTTAAGGGCAGACTGACTACATATGGAGTCTCTGTCTCAAATTTAACCAAAGAAAAGACTATGCCAATCCTGGATGTTTTTCCCCCCTCCCCCATGCCCGGTATTTCCATCTGTACGTTTCATGTGTGGGTACTGACACTCAACACTCTGGTCCCCATGCTTCACTGATTGAACCATTTCTCTTTCTTAATTCACTGTGGCTGAATTTTCTTTTCTTTTCTTTTCTTTTCTTTTCTTTTCTTTTCTTTTTTCTTCTTCTTCTTCTTCTTCTTCTTCTT
>NW_022196910.1:13884021-13891443 GCF_008632895.1 Mastomys coucha | reverse complement strand
CTCTGCCTCCCAAGTGCTGGGATTAAAGGTATGCACCACCACTTCCGGGCCCAAGGCAACTCTTATAATTGAAAACATTTAATTGGGGCTGGCTTACAGTTTCAGAGGTTCAGTTCATTATTATCATAGCAGGAAGCATGGCAGCATCCAGGCAGGCCTGGTGATGGAAGAGCTGAGAGTTCTACATCTTGATCCTGCAGGAGATGCTCTTCTGTAGGCCGCTAGGAGGCGCTCTTCCACATTGAGAGGACCCTGAGTCTCAAAGCCCACCCCCACGGTGACCCACTTCCAACAAGGCCACACGTCTTCCAGTAAGGCCACACCTCCTAATAGTGCCAGCTCACTGTGGGCCAAGCATTCCAACACATAAGTCTATGAGGTCCAAACCTATTCAAACCACCACACCTGGTGAAGTTGTCTATTTAAAGCTCAGTAGAGTAGTGTGTTGTGGGAATATCTGAGCCAGACAGCCGCTATCATCCGGAGTTCTGCTGAGTCTGTTCATGGAAGAGCATCACAACTGGGCCCGCTAACATTTTGCATCTACTCACAGGTCATAAGACCCTCCAAGTACTCAGCTATCTTCTCGGCCACTTACAGAATTCTGCCCTAACTGCACATGATCTTCCGGGAGGTGTTAGAAGGTATAGGTGTTGAAGGATACCTTGAAGGGGGATTCCATCTACACAGCCCTGGGGAAGCCATTATCTTGAAGTGAGAAAAGCCTACTTGCTAAATCCTGACCCGACCTCAGGCTAAAACTGAGGTCAGCCTGACCCTCAGGCACTTGTAGTACTTATAGGAGAGCTTTTGTTAACCTACGTTGTTCTGCTTCTGCAACCATAAGACTTTCTGCTCCCCAATCAAATAGAGACACTGTGGTGACACAATTGTGCCTTGTTCTTATTAAATGTTCATATCCTGTCATGCTTGCTGACAGCCATTACAGCTACATCAATGGGTAGCTTGTGGGTTTTTTTTTTTTTTTCTTTATCACCTTCCTGCTCCCTCAGCTCAGGACCACCTCTAGACTTGTAATCACAAGAGTGCATGCCTGCACCTGTGTCTGTGTAACTCCATAAAAACTCCAAATTCAGAAAGAGCTTATCCTGTTCTCCTTCTCTTAGCTGAACCTGGCTACAACAATCCCGGCTGGGTACAGACCTTCCAGTGTGACCCCTGTGAAGATGTGTGCTCTTGCCCATAATCCCTCACACACTGCTCTGTGAGTAAGGCTAAGGATATCATTGGTCCCCCAACAGGTGCGCCTTGGTTTGTCACGGGGGCCTTGGGAAGAGGGGTATATGTTGTTTACATATCTCCCAAGAAAGGAATTTTAGCAACACCAGGAGGGTGAGTAATGCCCCCAAAGAATCCTGGGTCTGAAGGAGAAGAAGGCCCATGGGAGAATTGAGACAAGACTTTGAACACCCGACCATGTGAGGGACAGTCACCCTTACTCAGAGGAGTCTGCTCTCAGATGAAGCCACCAACTACGGATGACTAGTGAGTTCCTTCTGCCTGGGAGAGGGGGGTGGGTTGATGATGACTCGGCTTTCTCCCAGCTAAATATTCTCAACTGCTTCTTAGATGCTGCTAACTCGCAGAGAGGGTCAAGGAATTCATGGGTGGGATGTGAAATAGGAGAGACATGTTAAGGTTGAGAAGGAATTTGCCCACTGTGACTCAGCCGTCCTCACTGGTCTTCCTGTGGTCTCTCTAAATGCTGTGAAACAGAGCATCGGCTAGGAGAGAGAGGCGCTGGGAGTACTGATCATCTTGCTCTCCTGAAACTCACCCAGGCCGTCTGTTTCGTGTTCTGTCAACACTTGTGTTTCACAGACGCTTCTGAGGGTCATGTGGGGAGAACTGAAGAGGAGGTGTGAAGAGTCTCATTACATTTATTTATTTAGTAGTATGTACACATACACACACACAGAGCTACATACACACACAGGTGCACATACATATATACACAGATATAGATACACATACACAAACACACACATACAGACACATACAGACACATACACAGATACATATACACAAAGACACACAGAAATAGATACACATACACAAACACATAAATACATACGCAGGCACACACACATACACAGACACATACACAAACACACAGATACATATACACACATATACAGACACACACCTACACACACAGACA
The DNA here is from genome assembly GCF_008632895.1 of Mastomys coucha. Taxonomy (NCBI): domain Eukaryota; kingdom Metazoa; phylum Chordata; class Mammalia; order Rodentia; family Muridae; genus Mastomys; species Mastomys coucha. Next base: position 13,889,261 of record NW_022196910.1, on the reverse strand, counting down.
CACAGAAATAGATACACATACACAAACACACAGACAGGCACACATACACACAGACATATATACACACACACAAACACATACATACACAGGCATACACACATACACAAAGATACATACACAAAAACACACAGATACATATACACACATATACACATTTTTACACACACAGATACATATACATACATATACAGACACACACATATATAGACATACACATACAAAAACACATAGACAGACACACACACACATAGGCACACACAGAGACACAAACACACACAGACACAGATACACACTGTGACGGCTGTTCCTGGTTGTCAGCTAGCCTACATCTGGAATGAACTACAATCCAGAAATAGAAGAGACACCTGTGATCCTGATCTTGAGGCTGGAAGACACAGGCTTCAGACCCAGGGCTCAACATGGGATGATGCACACTTTTGATCCAGATCTTGAGGCATATTGGCCATGAAAAGCTTAGGCCCAGGCAGAGTACTACACGCCTTTAATCCCAGGAGACTGAGGCAAGCAGATCTCTGAGTTCAAGGCCAGCCTGGGACAGAGCAAGTTCCAGATCCAGGTATGGTGGTACACACTTTTAATCTGGGCCACACCTGCTGGAGGCCTATATAAGGGCTTTGGAAGAAGGATCTCTCTCCTTCGCCTGTTTGCACTTGCCAGCATATCTGTTGGAACCTACTTCTTCAGGATTCCAGCTTATACATAAGACCAGCTGAAACACCTACCTGTGTGGTACTGAGCAACTATTAGATTCTTGGGCATCCCATTCTCAGCTGTCCAATTTTGGGTTAGTTGGACTGTAGACTGTAAATCATTATAATAAACTTTCTTAATATATAGAGACATTCCACAAGTTCTGCGACTCTAGAGAACCCTAATACACACACACACACACACACACACACACACACACACTTGCATACCCCATGGCAGAGCACACTGGGCAGCCTGGGAGAGCTGGTTCTTTTCTTCCACTATGTGGGCTTCAGAGACAACCCATCAGCTTTCGCCACTGAGTCATTTTCTCATCCTCGAAGGATAGTCTGGCCTTGAAGACAATTCTAGATCTAAGCAGCCAGACCATTCTGAAGGGCTAGTGATAAATCTTCACACACAGGGCCTGAAATCAGGCAATGATACATAATGAAAATTGCCCTGGACTGAGTGTTTGGGCTCCACTCTGAAATGGGTTTATTGAACCCCTTGTCCCTAGTGTGACCGAATTGTAGGTAGAGCCTTTGAGCAGATGTTGTTGGAAGGTGGAGTCCTTGTGAATGGGATTAATATCTTTATATGAGTGAGACCATCTGCCGATTCAGAGGAGAAACCTCCCCAGAACACATCATACTGGTCCCTGGTCTTGGGGTTTCAGTCTTCAATGTCACATGAAGGGCTGAGGCTGAGGATGTGACCTAATTGGTAGCATGCTTGCCTAGCACACAAGAAGCCTGGGGTTGATCCCCGGTGTCACACAAATGGGGCATGGTCATGCACATCTGTAATCCCATGGGAGGTAGGGGCAGGAAGGTCACAAGTTCAAAGTTACCCTTGGCTGCACAGCAAGTTCAAGACAAAACTGTTGGGTGGATAGGGTTGTTTAAACCATTCAGACAGTCTATGATTTTGTTTTATGTGTCTGTGTTTGTGGGGATGGTGTGTGTGTGTGTGTGTGTGTATGTGTGTGTGTGTGTGTGTGCATTTGAGTATGCAGGCCACAGGTAAACATCAGGGTGTTCTCTATCACTCTCTACCTTCTCCTCCTCCTTCCTTCCTTCCTTCTCCTTCTCCCTCCTTCCTCTTCCTCCTTTTTTCTTCTACCTCTTCTTGTCTCCTTCCTTTCTCCCCCCTCTCTCTTTCTCTCTTTCTTTCTCTCCTCTTGAGACAAGGTCTCCCACTAAACCTGAGGTTCAGTAGTATTTCAGACAGACTGCTGGCCATGAAGTCCCTGAAGTCCCTGAGCTCTTCCCACCTCCATCTCCCAGCGCTGGGGTGTCAGATGCATGTTGCCACACCTGGGTTTTTATTGGAGTGCTGGGGACCCAAACTCCGATTACTGTGTGCAAGCACATTTCCCTCTGCACTATCTCCCAGCCTCCAGCTCATGCGTGCTCACACAGCAGCTAAAGTCAATAGCCTGGATCTTCCCGGGAGAAGCTGCTTTCTGTATTACGCAGTCGGTGATGTATTTGATCCCAGCTATGGCCCTGTGTATCTCTGGAAAAGACAATGAATGGCAGGTCCTGGGCATGTTCGAAGGAGGGTTTCTTCTAAACGGCTAGAGTCTCATTAACAGGTAATGCCTTTGTTAAGTCTTAGAGAGGCCGGGCAGTGGTGGCACATGCTTTTAATCCCAGCACTTGGGAGGCAGAGGCAGGTGGATTTCTGAGTTTGAGGCCAGCCTTGTCTACAGAGTGAGTTTCAGAACAGCCAGGGCTACACAGAGAAACCCTGTCTGGAAAAAAACCAAAAAATAAAAAAGAAAGAAAGAAAGAAGAAAAGAAGGAAAGACGTCTTAGGGAGCAAGTTACCTTGCTGCAGAACCAAAACAATCTTTGGAAAAAGAAAGGGCACACACCCGGGGAGAAGCCAAGAATGTCTAGCTAAATTGTAGCAAGTGATGGGCTACATGCCCTGTGAGGAACTGAAAAGGTATTATTCTCAAAGGATACAGAAAATCATATGATGATGAGGAAGCTGGTGCAATAAACTCCAAAGACAGTCCACGGTGTAGCATCTGTAAGATTTGTAAGAGATGAAATTAAAACAAAACAAAACAAAACCTTTTTAGGGTTGGGGATGGCTCAGTTAGTTGGTCGAGTGCTTAGCTGGATGCAGGAGGTCCTGCACATGTGGTGGAGCGTGTCTTAGTCCCAGCACTAGAGAGGTGGAAGCAGAAGGGTTGAAATTCAACGCCCTCTTTCATTAAATCTCAAGTCACTTGTGGAGGCTTGAAACTCTTAAAACCATAGACAAAAAGAGACAAAAGAGTGTTACCTTCCTTCTTGACTCCAGTACTCCAGTCATCCACCGGACTTCTGGCAGCCTCAGCTTAGGGGCTAACACCTGGGAGCTAAGACAGACTCTCTGTTGACTGTCGGTTAGTCTTTGAAGAAGCCTCCTGAGTATGCCCACCACCTGAGTACGCCCATCGCCTGAGCACAGCCACTGCCTGAATATGCCAGCCGCCTGAAGATCTTCTGAACCTGGGGACTTTGGCACCTGAACTTTCTTGAAATGTAGTGTAATCTAGAGACTTGTTTTCAGTTTCTCCTGTGACTATAAAAACCCTGGTTTATTCTCAGTAAAGTGGAGCCTTGATTGGGACGCAACTTGGCTTCGTGTTTTCTCTTTGCATTTCAAACCCTTTGTTTCAGGTCCTTTATTCCCTCCTGACTGAGTAGAATCCCGTTCTTGAAACTGCAGGCAGTTTCAAAAGGGGAAAGACTATAAGTTTGTAGCTGGGTGGTGGTGGCCCATGCCTTTAATCCCAGCAGTCAGGAGGCAGAACCTGGCGAATGTCTGAGATCAAGGCTAACCTGGTCTACAGAGTGAGTTCCAGGACAGCCAGGGCTACAGTGAAACCATGTTTTAAAAAAACAAGACAAAACAAAACAAAAACAAAAACAAACAAAAAGGGATATATATTTATGCTACAAGAAGCTGCTTCAAGCAAAGAAAAACCAATATATATTTATTTTTTCTGTGTAATTTTCATTTTTATCAGTGTTTTACTGAGGAATTACTGTATGCCATAAAATACATGTTGGATGAATTTTGATAGTTTTGTATGTCTCTGAAATTGACACCACACCTGGGATAATGAATACACACATTTCTTCCAGAAGTCTGCCGGGGTTCATATTACCCATTCCTCTCTTTCCCCATTCCAACAGCAGATAGCTGTTGGTCTGTTCTCTGCTTTAGAGAGTTTCTAGAATATACCTAAGGTGGTGTGCATTCTTTTGTACCGGGATTGAGGAAGAACCGTTCTTCTGTGGAATGCTCACTTTGTGGCCCAGCCACCACAAAGCCCTTCCAGCTAGCCCTGAGGCCAGTCCCCAAACTCTCAGCCCACCCCCACCATCCAATCAGAAACCAGAGTGTTGCCATTGAAGAATGTCCCAGTCCCCATCCTCTGCCTACTGAGGCCACAGGAGTCACTTAAAAAGATGTGCAGAAGTGAGCCAGTGTTGATTGATGAGCACCGAGTGGCAAGAGATAACCCATTTCAGTCGCTCCGTCTTGGGATATTGCATTATAGTAGACAATGGAGAGATCTAGGTTCGGCCCTTCAGAAAGAGGATCGTGGGGCAAAGTTACCTGTTAGAGTGTGACTTTGCTCTTGTAACCTTTGGTAACGAATCTCTCCCTTTCCTGAGGAAGAGGGAACTCTCAGTATCTGACCCCTGTGACTGGTCCCACAACGTGTCCCCAACCTCTGCTGTGCTTTGTGCTTCTGTGTGAGAGGGATGGCACTCATGACAGTGTGAACTCACGACACTTTAGCATCTGCCTCAGAAGCATTGCAGCCTGAACCCTCATCTCTTCCCGCCTTTTCTCTGGAAAAGTCCTTAGCTCTCAGGTTTGCTGTGGATAAAGACTCCCATGATGTGGTAAAACTCAGTTCCCAGCTGTATGGCCAGACTCTGCTCTAGGGTCTAGGACATTGTCTTGTCTCCTTGGGGTGGGGGGTGTTGAATGATCCTATCACAGGGGTCACATATCAGATATCCTGCAGATCAGATGTTTGTATTATGATTCACAATGGTAACAAGATGGTGGGTATGAAGTAGCGCCGAAAATAGCTTTACGGTTGAGGGTCACGACAACAGGAGGATCTGTATTAAACGGTTGCCACGTTAGGAAGGGTGAGGACCACGGCTCTAGGGTTTGCTTAGGAGGATGTAGAGCATGGCTGGTGATGGTGACACAGAATCACATGGGGCCATATTTGAGGAACTGTCCGAATTCTCAGGGTTCTTCTGAAAGATGGAGACAGACTTCTGTATCATCAGCTGCTCCTGGTGAGAGAGAGGCTGAGCTGGCTGAGGAGTGTGGGACTGTCTGTGTGAGCACATGCTCACGCGCCTGAGGCACCATGGCAGGGGGTAGAATGGGGTTGACTTCTAGACCCCGGGCAGAGCACAGGGGGTAGCTAGTCTGGAAGAAGACCCAGGCCCAGGAAGAGGCGAAGTTGTCCTGAGAGGAAGTGTGGGGGGGGG